>NW_028301616.1:2152500-2460000 GCF_987345545.1 Pholcus phalangioides | reverse complement strand
GAAAACATGTCGCGGGCCACTTAATTGATTTGAAATTGTCCTTGAGTGACCTGATCACTCAAGTGCTCTGGAAATGTGTCGCAGGCCATTGAAGTTATGAAGAACTAACTGCACCGTGGACTGATTGAGTGAAGAATTAATTGCACCGTGGGTCACTTAAGTGATCTGGAACTGCACCGCGAAACGCTCGAGTGATCTGGGAATGCGCGTTGGGCCACCTAAGTGATGTGGAACTGCACCACAAAAGTTAGGCATATTTAGTATCACACAGCGGGGCCGTAACAATGATTTTTGCCGCCCGGGGCAAACATGAGATATTTTGCCTCACCTCCCACAACATTAAAATTCGATATTTCTATAACGGTGTCCTAGACAGCGCCTTCACTTCCAACCCATCTCACTAATGACAGTAAATTGCAATATAGCGATATGGCCAGAGTTGGTGTTTGGTGAAGTAGTAGTATAACGGTGTCCTTTGTTCCCACCTAAAACTGCCACCACCTAAATTTTGCCACCCGGGGCAGTTCCCCCCTTCAGTTCCGGCCCTGTCCCACAGTGAAGGTGAGTGGGATAGTCAAACATGGGAAAAATTTTTGCATGAAAAGACCTTAAGAAAATACCAATGCATGCAACACGATACATGCATCAGTTTGAGGCCAGCGAGCTGTAGCTATCTTTTGTACACGGCCAGCAGACGGAAAATGTTGTGCGCCAATGATTCAGATCTAGGAGTCTTAAAGCAGTGAAGGGTTTAAAAAGCATGGAAATGCACCAATAGGAAAAAAAACTAAATGCGATTCATAGAAGAGTTAAAATAGTTCAATATGTATGTCATTTACATGCTCTCTCAGATCCCAGATAGCCAACCATTTGATGCTGGTGATTTTTCTCCTGTCCGGAAGCCGTAGCGTTATATCCGAATTGACGTAACGTTGAAGCTTGTTCGTCCTGAAAAGAAATGTTAAAGACCATGAAATTTCTCGTTAAAATATGCATCTGTACCAATAAAAATGAATAAATAAAATTGCTTCAGACTCACTTTCCCTCTTCGTCAGGAACAATGAAGCCAATGTTGCTTGGTCTGACCGTGGATCCAGCCCAGAAAAACGTGTCTGAGGATAAGAAAAAAATACTTCCAACTTAATAAAGAAATTTGAACTTGGCTCTTTTCTAACATTGGGAACTACTTCTGCCATCTAACGGTTAAAAACTGGGAACTATAAACATGATCGACGAATGAGACAGCATCAATACCTTATACGTATTTTTTACAGTATTGTATAGGGTGACCATACGTCCCGTATTTCCCGCGACAGTCCCGGTATTTTCTGTATTTTTGGTCATCCCGACTTTTTCGCAAAAGTGTCCCGGTTTTTCCCGTATTTTACACGACGCTTACTTGAATTTTTATTTTTTATTGAAGTCAAAGATTGAAATTATTTTTCAACTAATAAACTACACTGCTGGCCACCCAAATTGCAACACCAAGAAAGACAAGAGATATCGCAACAATATTTATTTTGTAGATAACATGTCGACCAAGCATCGAATGATTAAATTTATAGACTTTTGTGAAGTGTGGTTCCTGCCAAAATCAGTAGCCAGAGTAGCCGCCATTGTTGGAGATCACCGCTGCCACACGCCTCGGCATTGATTCAAAGAGACTTTGGATGTGTTCTTGGGGGTACAGCAGACCAAGCAGCTTCCACGCGTTGCCAAAGTTGATCTGGTGTGGCAGCTGGGGATGTAATCTGGGTCAATCGTAGAGCAACCATGGACCACATGTTTTCTATCGGCGAAAAATCCGGAGAGCGAGCTGGCCAGGGAAGCAATTCAATCTGGCGATTGACGAAGAACCTTTGGACAGTGCGTGCCACGTGTGGTCGCGCATTATACTGTTGAAATATGGCTGTGGGCAAGCCCTGAAGGTAAGGAAGGACAACTGGCTCCAACACCTCGGAGATGTGGCGCTGGCTTTTTAAAGTACCAGCAATGCGTACTAGAGGAGTGCGAGAGTGATATCCAATACCGCCCCATACCATAATACCCGGTGCAGGACCAGTGTGGCGGTGCATAACGCAGCTGTTCAGCATCCTCTCTCCACGGTGTCTCCAGACTCGAATCCGACTATTGTGGTGTTGCAGACAGAAGCGTGACTCGTCAGTAAAGACAATTTCATTCCATTGTGCCGTCCACATCCTTCTTTCATCGCACCATTGGCGGCGGAGACGTCTGTGGTTCTGCGTCAAAGGTAGACGAAGCAATGGGCGTCTTGCGGACAGACCATTCTGCTGTAAACGGCGTCGAATGGTACGCGCAGACACTGGATGATGCGGTACAGACTGAATGTGCTGTGCTATGGTTCGTGATGTGGCTGAGCGATCCGTCACTGCCATACGCACAATACGTCTGTCATCACGTGAAGTGGTGCACTGAGGTGGATGCGATCGAACACGTCGGTCCGTCGTACCCTCCTGCATCCAACGATCACATATCCGCATTACAGTTGTTTGGTTTCGTCCAACACGACTACCGATTTCCCTGAAAGATAATCCACAATCTCGGTAGGCCACTATCCTTCCTCTGTCGAACTCGGATACTTGATCAAAAGATGATCGCTGTTTTCTACGAGGCATAATTGATCGTTTTTTTGAAAAAACCACAAGAAAAACACAATTGCCGTACTTCAAATCGTCGAATTCTCCAAGCCTTAAATAGCGCTTTGAAGTGGCGCCACAGGCGCGCGTGATGTGCGTCTGCGCTGAAATTCTAATCATTTGCATATCTCACCTCCGCTAATGCATGTTGTAAATTTCATATTATTTGCATGCTTCCTTCAGGGTGTTGCATTTACGGTGGCCAGCAGTGTATATTATGATAATTACAACTATAAATGAGAATATTTATCTCCCACATTTGTCTTGGTGAACATTTTTTTCGTGAAATTCATTTTAATCCACTGCAATTTGCAGTAACGTTTCATTTTCCGCCATTGTGATTTTACCGTAATTTTAAGAATATTTGGCAACTTTGCTCGGTTTTGGCGATAATTGGCGATGTCCCGTATTTTCCCGTATTTGGAATCTTAGTGTCCCGTATTTCTCTCAAGGAAATATGGTCAGCTCAGATTTATCCGTAATTTCAACAATATTTGGCAACTTTGTGTGATTTTGGTGTTTTTGGCAGCAATTGGCGATGTCCCGTATTTTCCCGTATTTGGAATCCCAATGTCCCGTATTTCTCTCGAGGAAATATGGTCAGCCTAGTATTGTATGAAAACATAAGGCCCGGACTTTACCAGACACATTCGTGTTTTCCCGTAATTTTGGTAGACCATATTGAAAAAACGCCAATGGCGGAAATGAAGCACTACTGCAAAATGCAGTGGATTAAAATGAATTCCACAAAATGAAACGTTTAATGTAAATAAGAATATTCATCTCATATTTACCACATTTGGAATAATCATAATTATTGGGTGTAAAGGTGGTAAACACTAAGTGTCAAAAGGGAAAAATGTTGGGAATATCGCAAAAAACTTTTTGCAGCCCTACGTACGTTCACATTTGGAAATTCCGTTGTTGCAGTAACGCCATCTGTAGCGGACAGAAGCAAGTAACTTTTTTGCTGACTCGTTAACATTATTACTGCCATCTACCTTTCAAGTCGATAACTTAAAGAGAAAACTGTATCCCGTATTTTGGTTTTTTCACCCGGCAACCCTAGTTGAGAGATGGGGGACTTCTGGTCATGCTTTCATTTAAGATTTGTCATGAAACCAAGTTTCTAGCAGAGTTTTGATAATACTTTCTTTAAAAATTAGCACTACTCTTTTCCTATATCGCCATAGACAATTAACTAGGAAGCGAGTTGTGCTGAAAAACGCGTACAGCCCGAGTGCGTATCTAGTGCTGTGATTTTTCAGTGCCGCCATCTATGTTTCAAATTCTGAGTGAAGTGTAATGATTGAAAATTAGTACTATTGTAGGCCTGTTGCTCTGTGGCCAGACGTTTTAACTGGGAGATCGGCTCGTTTTGATGATACCGATGGCGATTGACTTACCTTGACCGAGGCCATCATAGAAGAAATTCTTGATCAGTATCGTGTATTCATCGACGGCAAACACTTCACCGGTGACTTGATGAGCGTAAGTATTGAGTTTACCCAGGGGCAATCCCTCGTATTCCTCGCCAGACACAACATGCCCTGAAAAAAAAAAAACAATGCACGTGAAAAAGCAAAAAAACTATTCTCCGTCCGTTGGGACATAGTCGTGTTAGAATCCATGACCGCCGGAGATAAACTATTCCATTTATTGACAACCCAATTCGAGAAAAATTCCCTGTTAGAGCACACAACCTAGAATTGCACATTAACAATCGATACTAGTGTCCCCTTGTTGAAGATATGGTCCCTTTGCAAATACGGTCTCCAAAACCTAACGGTATACTTCAATCCAGGACCATTTAAGCCCCGGAAAAGTGGAAGAAGCGAGAACGCGGAGACCTTTTTGAGAATGAAACCGAGCATTCTGAACATTTTTTTTTTAACCACTGCTGAACAATGTTCAGAGCACGTAAGCCGCTAGTCAATGAGGGTTCCCATATCGGTGATCTTAGTTGCATCCGGAATAACACCACCATTCAACTTGTGATACATAGGCTGTTCGAATCAAAATGAGAGACCATGCGCTTATCAACGCTACTACTATAACACAAATGTACCTCGTCCATATTCCTCGGCGGAACCTGTAACGAATCTGCGTGTACGAGTAGTGCAACCTGACATGAAGTTTGTTTCTATCTAATGCTTGTTATGTGTAGTGCGGCCATCTGCCACCAGTTTTCCTAACTATGAGTGAAGTGTAATGACTGAATAATTTATCGTAAGAGGCCTGTTGCTCTCTGTGGCGATACTTTTTAATGGGGAGATCGGCTCGCATTTGCGCTCCGAAGTTGGGAACCACAAGAAACCAACTTCAGCCGACCACCACTGTGGTGACGGTGGGGGTTGAACCCGGATCCTCGCGTGACCCCACTATGACCCCACTCGACCACCACACCGGCCACTTGCCAACGCTATAAGACATGCTCCATTCATTTGCCCACGCTGCATTCCTATTTAGGAAGGTCTGGAACAACTTTCTTATTGCTTTGATTCCCGACTACCCCATTAGATTCACGTAACCAGCGAATTCGCTAGCAATTCCATCTATACCCTGATCGAGTTTATCGATAAAAAGTGAAAAAAGTCTGATATGGAGCCAAGGACACTTCCTCGAGGGACTGCACCTTCACCAACCGGTTGCGACTTATCTCTTCACCACGATTCTACCCAATTCAGCAAGTTGCCCCCAATTCCAATCTCGTGTAAACGCTTCAAGAGTTTGCCATGTTGGACCCGATCGAATGCCTTCTGGAAATCAAGGTAAACATCATCGACATTTTTGGTCTTACCCAAAGCCTTAGTCACGTGAGCATAGAAGCAAAGGAGGTTAGTTACACATGACTTCCCCTTCCTGAACCCATGCTGATGATCCGACAATACACTATTCTCGTCTAGCTACTTCATCAATTCCTTTTTGGTAATAATATCCAAAATTTTCGAGTCAAACTCACTGGATGATAATTGGACACATCCTCTCTACTACCCTTTTTAAATATTGGAACAACATTGGAAGCTTGCTAATCTCTTGGGACGATACCCTCAGCAACACTACTTCTGTAAATCTTCGCGACTGGCCCCAACAATTCATTAGCGCATTCCTTGAGGACCCTGGGATAGATATCATCTGGTCTTGGTCTTTTGCTAGCACATACATTTTTTAGAAGTTTTAGGACTTCACTTGAATTTCGTTGAGGACTTTATCACCCCATGACACACTGGTACTTCGAAATAACGTTGGAAAAACTTTTTTTCAACGTTAGGTATAACGTATAAAAAAGTTCTAACGAACATTCCCTGCATATGATTAACTCAAACATTTGAGGAATTTCTTGGGGAAAACGTCACTACAACGCAAACAAAAATGACGAAAAAAGTGTCGTTATATCCGAGTAGATTGCTTTTCATTGACGTTATTAGTAAGATTCGTAAACATTCTATATCAGAATAAGTACGGACTTCAGACTAAATTCATATTTTGTAAAATGATTAACTATGAAAAATGGTGCCTTTCTTATATACTTTTGTCTATGACCAATAAGCAGGCCAGAATAAAATTTTATCAGCAAAAATATGCCTTCTAGAAAATAGAAACAGACCTGAAAATACAGCTTACATGTATATATGAAAAACATCATTTAAATCAGAACCTCTGCCACCTATCAAATAAAAAAGCACAACTGCTATAATTCTGTATGGACTCCTTATGCTTCCCTGAAGAAAGCTGCTCCGTACGAGCTGAAAGGACAGACGTTGCAAATTTTTGCTAATGTTATTTTACAATATCTAAACAACTGGTAAAATTTCGAGGTAAACTTTGATTCAACCATTGTTACTTATAAATCATTTACTAGTATCATACTATATCGTTTTTTTAATGCGGCACATTAAGAACCGGCCACCAATTTCAATCCAAGAATTATAATAGTTGTGTTTTTTATTTGATAGGTGGCAGTAGAGGTTTCAGTTTAAATTATGTTTCTTATAAGCACAGGAGCATAGCTAACAGCACAAACCTCAAATTACTGGCGATATATTGATCCTAGCGGCGTACTTTCAATTACAAAAATTATCCGAATAACGTGTATATAGAACTCGGATAAGTCATTCATATTGCAAGGGGGTTGTATACTTATTAAAATAAGAAAAAAATAGCATTTTATGTGGACACCCTGTGTTTAAAACCCAATTACAAAGTTGTTGCCATCTTTCCTCAGTTCAACAAAAAAATTCCACGTTTCTAAGTTCAATATTTGCTGAGATATTTGAATTAAAAACTGAAAAAAGGTTGGTGAACAAACAGCATAAATCCGAGTAAGACGCGTTTTAACAACACCACCCATAGAACAAGGCCATGGCCCCCCACATAAGGGGGGGCTGACAGGGCTCCGGGACGGTTATCATTTCTTTACTTTTTCACGCTATAAATTAACTACAGAAGGGGCCCGTCAAAAGTCTGACCGTGGGGGCCCGCACAAGATCCCAGCCTAGGGGCCCCGCTACAGGATGTGGGGCCATGAACAAGGCCTCCGCACGAAGCTTGTTACGTCAATGAAGACGGCCATTTCTGTTATTGCCATTGGATATACTGCAAAAAAGGTAAAAAGATATCGCATGCGTCGGCCTGCTATATCCAATGGCAATAGGTGAAATGGCCTTCAGTGACGCGACGAGCTTCATGCGAAGGCCTTGTTCTGTAGGTGGGGGTGTTGGTTTTACCCCCATTTATCTATGACGAGTCCCACTCGAGCATGGCAGATGCAATAGGGTTCCTAGGCTGTTATCTTTAGCAGGCCTCCTAGTCAGACTGTTCGCGGGGCCCCTCTATCGTGAATTTGTGGGTGTAAAAACAAACTTATGAAAACCATCTCTGCCCCACTCCCTTGGGGGGGACATGTGGGGCCTCAGTTGCATAGGTGGCTTCCAGATAAGATTGGCGCAATGATTTATGACAAATATAATTATACATATCAAAAGGTAATGCTAAGCCCTCTTTCATTTTGGGCTACAGTGCTGTGAAGAACAACGGTAGGGACAATTTAGATAAATATTCAAAAATATGTCTTGATTCCGTAGAACAGCCTCATCATCATCATCAAGGATTTCTCGAAAAACTTGTTGGAAACCCCTGATGCATGGGAATCGGCTTACGGAGATTTAGAGTCGGTCATTTCGCCCCGGCAATTTTGGCCATGACATTTCACCTACTCTGACCGTGTGAGTGATGGAGTGATCACATGCTACACTCACGCTCATACGGCCATTCACTTAATCATTAATATGGTCAATCATACGATCACTCATTCACTTGGTTACTTTTCTTAAAGGGACGAGAGATCACTCACTTAGAGGCCTTTCACACGGAGCGGATGCGGGTCCGGAATAAGTTTTAACAATTGGAATATACTGAGCCTTTCAGACGAGCCGAAATTTCCCCGCACCTAGGAAATGTTCATGCGGGTCCGGACGTCGTCCGCATGTGTCAAAACCAAAGTGCGGGCTCCGCATCCGCTCATAGAAGTTTTGACAATAGGTTTATTCGGCGCTATTCACACGATGCGGATGCGGAGCGAATTCGTCCGCATCTTTGGCTACTGTTATAACACTAAACGTCATGGAGTCACTAAGCGTCACTATCCCGGATGCAACTACGGTCCCCGATTTGGGAATTCTCATTGACGAGCGGCTTAGGTTTTCTGAACATTGTTCAGCGGTGGTCAAAAAAGTGAATAGAATGCTTGGTCTCATTTTCAAAAAGGTCTCTTCGCGTTCTCCTAAAGTAATTCTTCCGCTTTTTCGAGGCTTAGTTCGTCCTGGACTGGAGTATGCTGTAAGGTTTTGGAGACCATACCTACAGAGGGACATAGACTTGGTTGAAGGGGTGCAGAGAAGAGCTACGCGTGTCCTTATTGGCACACAGGGCTTGAGTTATGAAGATAGACTTCATTTTTTGAATATGTTTACATTGGATGAACGCAGGTGTCGAGGAGATATGATCGAAGTGTTCAAAATTTTCAATGGGATGGACAGGATGGACCATGAACTTTTAGTACACCGCTAATCGACTGCTTTTACAAGGGGACATTAGTATCGATTGGTGAGGGACAATACAAGGTTATGGTGTCGCAGGGAAGAATTTTTCTCTAATAGGGGGTTGTTAATAAATGGAATAGCTTACCCCCATAGGTAGTAAATTGTAACACAATTGATACGTTTAAAAAGAAATACAAATACAACGCCACAACAGGCAAATTGCCCAACGAGGTGGCTGACTTGAGAACATCATGGATCTCCGAGCCATTTTTTGGAGGCCCTACCTACTACTGCTACACCACACATGCCCCCCCCCCCACGGAACTCCCAACGAATCGGTACATGCGGGAATGGGCGTGTACATGTAGTGAAACCTGACGAAGTTTTGTTGTTTCTCTGTAATGCTTGTTATGTGTAGTGCTGCCATCTGCCACCAGTTTTTCTAACTATGAGTGAAGTGTTATGATTGAATGATTTATCGTTGTAGGACTGTTGCTCTCTGTGGCGAGACTTTTTAACGGGGAGATCGGCTCGCATTTGCGCCTTGAAGTTGGGAACCACAGAAAACCAACTTCAGCCGACCACCACTGTGGGGTTCGAACCCGGATCTTCGCATCGCGAGTCCGTCACTATAACCACTCGACCACCACAGCGGCGATAAACATGTTGGGGTAAATCGAGAAGCTATTCATACCGTAAGTATTCTTTATGGGCATTGTATAGTATAGTTACCCCCGGAGGTAGTAAATTGTAACACAATTGACACGTTTAAAAAGAAATACGATAAACATGTTGGGGTAAATCGAGAAGCTATCCATTCTTAGAATCAGACAACCATAAGTATTCTTTATGGGCGTTGTATAATATTTTATCATGTGTATATATTGATTATAATTTTTGTTAATTGCATTTTTAATTGGGTTGCTGTATTTTTGAAATATATGACATCCATATTTTTCTGGGCATCTTTTTATCAGCCACCTCGTTGAGCATTTTGCCTGTTGTCGCGTTGTATTTTTAAAGACTATTTTGCATAAAATTTTTTTAATTATTTGCCTTAAAAACACCATGTGAGGGTCCCTGTTCATCAAATATGGTGTACCCACATGTCTATCAGTTTCCTTCTGAGATGGAGATATAGCAACTTCAACGGCCTTTTGTCCATACTTTACAATTTTATACAATAAAACTTGTCAACAACGATCACTGCCGGGACCAAAATTATAAGCCGTTCTGTTCATTAAAAGTATGTAGCCAATTGAATATTCGTAAACCACTACATAACTTTTAAATTTAATTTTTTTCTTTTTAAATATGTGAAATTATTAAAAATTTAAAAAAACAATAAATATTTTAAATCTTAATTTTTTTAAACTTTAAAAAAAAATACTTTTATTAAACAATGTTATCCACGTACGGTGTTCACTCAGGGCCGGATTAAGACGTTTGAAGGCTCTAAACTCTTGAATATTTTTGATGGTTATACAAATACAACGCCACAATAGGCAAAATGCCCAACGAGGTGGCTGAAAAAAAGATGCCCATAAAAATATGGATGTCATATTTCTAAAATACAGCAACCCAATTAAAAATGCAATTAATAAAAATTATAAACAATATATACACGTGATAAAATATTATACAAATTCCCCCGATACCTACAAGTATACTTTAAACTGATATAGTATATCTGATATAGATATATAGTCTATAAACTGAAAAAAAAATGAAATTTTATATTTCAGAAGTGACTAATCTAAGGATGGGATTTCACTCTAAAAGGTTTATGAAAGTTATTTTATAAAACTTGAAAAAAGCAACCAATAAATTTATCGATTGCATTCGAGCAAATGCAACCGATCAGCTTATTGGTTGCATTTTTAAAAGAATTATTATAAAATTTTTACAGTGTAATCTGGGCTTAAGGCCGGGATCACACTATAAAGTTTTATAGAAGTTGACAATTCAACCAATAGGCGCATCGGTTTCATTCAAGCAAATGCAACCGGTGGTCTTATTGCTTGAATTTTTCACGTTTTATCAAAGAGCTTCTACAAAACTTTTAGAATGTAAGCCCAGCCTAAGGCTGGTATTACACTATAAAACTTTGATAAAATCCCTTTTATAAAACTTGAAAAATGTAACCAATAAACACGTTACATTCGAGCGAATTTTTCAAGTTTTATAAACGAACTTTTATCAAACCTTCTTATAGTGTAATCCTGGCCTAAGACAATTGTGATGTGAATATTTCTAAGTAGATATTTTGAAAGTCTCCAACCCTCCCCTTTTATTCTACTTGCAAAGTCTGATATCTCCTGATTTTTTTTTTTTGGAACATCGAATATTTTGGATTGGATTTTTCGAACATTGGATGTTTTTGGAATTTTTCCAAAAAGACAAAATATTTTCAAAATATTTTGAAAAAAAAAATCTAAGACATTTTCTCCCATTGGCTACTTGTGAGGATCGGAATGAAGACATCTTTATACCCATATTCTATGGGGGCTCTAGACTAAACCACCAAAGGCTGCCTATGGGCACTGAATCAGGGGTGAAGGAGAAAAATTACAAAAATTGCGAAAAAATAGTTTTTACGCATGAATTTCAAACTAAAGATGCGGGCGAAACAACCGCATCTTTAGTGCTCGTGTGAAAGGGTATGCGGACCTGCGTCCGCATCCGCTCCGTGTGAAAGGGGCCTTATGATGGTTACTTACCCAGTCACTTGATCACTCACACAATCGCCCACACGGTCAGGGCAGGCGAAATTTCCGGATCCCATGGGAATCGACTAGGGCCGCTATTTATTGACGTTGTAACCGAGGTATAGCGAGAACCAGGCGTGAATCCAAGTAGGGGCGATCGCCCTTCCCCAGAGTCAAATAATATGAAGGGAAATTTATTTGTCCCGTAAAAAATACGGGATAATTCAACGAACCTACGCAATAAGTCTCACCTCCCGATCATTGCCTTGAATTCGTGCCTGTCGAGAACCTGTTCTTTCATTGTATTAACCATGTTCGCGAGTTACTATTTGAGAAATAACCGATTTCGAAGAAAATTATTTGTCAAGCGGGCAAAATAAACTGATAATTTTGGTATATAATGATAACAACGATAACTGTTGTTTTCAATAGAACGTTATCGAGAGGCCGCTGCCCCGTCGAGTGTACGCAACCTTGGCATGCTTGTTGTACATTCCACGTAAAAAGCAACGTAGTCTTTATAATACGAAATAACCAGGAAATAACTTACCAAGGAAAAACACTATTAAAACATGTAATAGTGAACAGTGTATGCGATGGTAACTCCTGGATTTGGCGTCCGTAAAATCACGTTTTAACCAGGATTTTCGGACCATCTGTAAACACATAATAATAATCAAAGAGTTCGGGCATTTGAACAAGGCATTATTATTCTATGAATGGCTGTCAGGTGGGTTCGAGGTGGAAGGAGTTTGTTTCAAAGACACAAACCGGTTCGTAAGCCGAAAGTAAAAGAAAACTCTTGTGAAAGTAGGTCGGAAGACAAAAAAACACACAAGAAATGTTTGATGCATGACAAACAATGCCGCCACATCAAACGTGACGTCAACCGAATCAAAACCCCAACACATTTAAACGTTCCCGGATGCTTGCGGATTCACACTTTTTCATGGTGTGAAGGGTGTCCCAAAAATATTCCCGCACCAGCAAGTGAATGGTGAAAACAAGGCTGTAACTATAGAAACAAAAATTTACTCTGATCACTTTCGGCTACACAGTGTGCCCTCTTTATGGTCGTACGGGCACTGTGGTGAATTCAGACCCGAAGGCGGCACTATGATAGTCGGCCGGAGTTAATTTTCTGTGGTTTTCCAATATGAGGCATAAATGCGGGACAGTCATGTCCCTCCCTCCCACAAAGATGGGGCTGCCAGGGCTCAGCCTGGGGACCAAGGATAATTCTCGTCATTTTTCTGTTTTTTCACCCTGTGAATTCACTATGGGGGGGGGGAGCCTGAAGAGATTCTGGCAAGTTACTGTCTAAGAACCCAGCCTGGTGGCATGTCTTCCATTTCACGTCTACCCCTACCTTCAAGTCCGCGGGTTCGAACACACACACACACACATACACACGTGTTCTTACAAGAATACAAGTTCTTTCTTTCCCGATCCGACCACCGATAGATGGCACCTTCATTTCCGACCCAACTCAATTGGTGAATGGTGATATGACCGACGTTGGTGTGCAGTAAAATTAGTAATCTTCTACTTAAAAAACTGTTGGCAGACTAGGCAGACCTTCGACACCATTATTACATAATATAAGAATTCAGGCATTTGCCATTTTCAATTCAAAATATCAAAGGCAGATGGCAGAGGCACCAGAACACGCAGTTACGTTTGATATCTCTTCTGATATCATAAATACGTTAGGAGTCACACACATCTCCACACACTCAACACGTACCAACATCAACCAATTCATTAGAAATTCCACGGAGGAATATTTACTAGGGGGCCGTTCAAGTATTACGTAAGCAAATTTTTAGCCATTTTTGACCTCCCCTTCCCCCCCCCCCCGTTAGCAAAATTTCGTCATCAGCTCTGCCCCTCTGAATCGTAATTCATTTTCATCCTCAAATTTTCATAAAGGGTGGTTTATGACGTAAGCATTATCCAACCCTCCCCCCCTTGCCATCAAAAGTCAGCAAATCGGAAACCCCCCCCCATGATGACGTAATACTTGAACAGCCCCTAGGTGAATGTACGGCGCAGTAGTGATAGCTATGTAGAGGCCTCAGAAAATCGCTTTACCCAAAGGATCCCGTGGTATTGTTGAGACGGCCCAGACGAGCACGATTTTTAATCACTTACTGCACTCAATGAAACGTTAAGTGCAGGCATATAAGTAGCACCTTTACTCACATCACACACCTCCCTGTTCGAAGGAACAAAGTGTCTTGAACCGTTCGTCCACTGGAAGCGACAACACGCGGCAAGCAACGCAGGCGACAACGGCCGCCTGTCTGACGTTGTCCACTGACAGCGGACATCATCATAAGACTTACATGCCACTCAGTTCGTGGCTTACTCCGTGCACGCAGGAAAGGAGGGAGAGCGAGATCAAGGGAGAAATAAAACGGATCGAGTGTCAGGAAAAAAATAAACAATCGTACTGCGCCTGCGCTGATAAGGCAAGACGCGTTAAGTACCACACCATTCGGGTTTTTCAGTCGTCTGCTGCTGTTGCCGGAAGGCACTCACGATCGTTTCTAGTGGACGACATTTTCATTCTCTGCAATAAGACGTCTTGCAAACACAAACAACTGCGCGCGACTTGCTTACTGCTTCAAGTCTCTTCCAGCAGACTACCGGCCTCATACACCTGCAAGTACTGAGGTGAAGTGTTCTCCTAAAAAGGGGGCATACCCTCCACACGCGATAGTTTTGAATAGCTCGCGCATTCCTCTCAACATACTTTGTTACCCACTCGAGAAGATATTAAATGAGGTTTGGAGGAAAAGATTTATCCCGATTAATGACGTAATCACAGTAGAAAGAAATACATAAAAATTTGTTTTACAATAGTTATTAAATAAAATAACAGAGCGGCAAGATGGTGAACGGGAGGAGGATTTACGAGTTTGCACCATTCTGCCACCATTTTCTTCATCACCCATTCACAAAAAAATGTGCAGCCCTGGGCTATATATAGCACTTCTTTCCCCCACCCCCCCCCCCCATAAATACGATCTTAGGGTGGGATTATACTATAAAGTTCAAACCGGTTACTTAATCTTTTACAAAACTTGGAAAAAACACCAATAAGCGCTGATAGATACACTTATTGATTACATTTTTCAAGTTTTATATAAAAATTTTTTACTTTTGTAGCGTATTCGCGGCCTTAGATCAATCAGCACAAAATTTTCTTTTAAATTCAATAAGACGTGTTTATGCTTGTCAGATCAATGGGGAAAAAAATTGTTTTCAAATAAACGAGTTTATTGAATTTCACAAGGGTAGTTTCAACAATGCACAGTTTTCAGTAAAAAAAAACAAAGATCAACAATCTGTTAGCACAATGAAAAAACATTGCAAAAAAGACATCTTTTAAAAACAAAATTAACAGCTGTATAGCACACTCATATACATGTTATTTCATCTAAATTTTTATTTAAACTACTACAAAATAATTCGCTCAGATTTTTGTGCGAATATTTGGTGATAAAGCCACATCTAACTCTGCAACATTTTCATAATGTTAATATCAGTTTGGTAAAAGAAAATTATGAAACCCCATGATCATCGCCATCAGTACAAAAAATAGCATTCTTTCCTTTTTCAACACAAATAACTTGTTTAATGTTCGATTCAATTTTGAGAAATATCAGAGCTAAATAAAAATAATTTTATGCTGTAAGAACAATATGGGAAGGAGGAGTTACGATTTGCCCGAAACAACTGGTCATTAACTAAGGTTTCAACTCAAGTGTTTTAATTGACAAATGATGGAGTATTATTTAATCACGTTTTCTTTTTTCAAACAATTACAATAGAACCTCTCTTATCCGGCTTGAATGGGACAGAGTCAGCAAGAAAATCTGAATTACTGACAGAGATATCACAAAATAGTGTAAAAGTATATACTGTATACAGAATCTGTTAATGTACTATACAAGTAAAATACTGTACTACATAAATACTTTTAAAAACTTGGGGTTAATTAATTACAATCAAATACAAGCAGGTTGTGCTTTACAGAGACAAGAACCTATGCACTACAGGGATTTTACTCTACATTAATACTATATTAACACTAAGATCACTCACATCAAGTTTTTCTTTTTAGCTAGTTCGGAAGATATCTGGATAAGAGAGGTTTTACTGTACTCCAGATTTTAAATTTCGCATATAAAGACTTTTTATGCCTCAAGTCAGCACAATATTAACACTATTAGCCTTCACTGGGAGTAAAACTTAATATGAGAATTTGAAATTTGTATCAATTTTGTCTTTGATTACCTTCTTCTCAGCAATTAATTTCTAAATATTGCGCCTTTTACATAAGCAAAAATTCTGTGCATTTTACATTCGACGCCAATCATGAGTGTACATAAAACAGAAAGAAACGAGATCACTTTTTAGAAGGCAGAACCTTCACATTTTGAGTTTTTTTTCAAATACACATTTTTCTGTCAAAAACCACCTTAGTCCTAGTAAAATGCAACACAATTGGGATTTCAAAAAAAAAAAAGGAAACCAGACAAGTAAGAGACCAGAGAGAAATTCGCATCACAAATTGACAATATAAAAAATGTTTCTACAAACATTATAAGAATAATTTTGCCTGTATAATAACTATTGCTATATAGCAGCCATCATATGAGAGAAAACAAACCATTTACAATGACTTTGAGCTTGAAAATCAAGTGGGTTTTTTTTCCTTCAAGTATGAAAATGATGCATTGAAATCATGCCCATTAAAATTTTCAAGATTAAATGTAACATGATTTCTTTTATCGATTCTGAATTCAATGTGCATCCAAAAATCTAGCCAAAAAAAAAGATTCTCAACAAGTTTGCCGTTGTTTGTTCAGAATTTAATTGCGATAATTAATGAAAAGCTATACGCAATAAAACTCTTAAGATCATCGCAAATGAACAAAGAAACAATCAATTTTTCTTACTAAAATGCAGCCACCATACAATGCCACGAATACTGAACATAACTTAAGATAAAGAAGAGCTAAAGCATCTGCATTTTTTTCACAGTAACAAAAAATTTAAATATATCTTTTCCTTTCTCGTTAAATATTGATTTTCGGAAAGAATATTCAACTCAACACAAAAATAACAAATGGCAGAGAATTAAAACTGTGTTACAATTAATTATTAAAAACCGTCAGAGGGTGGAAAAACAAATATATGAAATGTCATTCAATGACAAGGGAGTCGAATATGTCAACATAAACAACGGAAATAACCATTTTGTACTGTTCTTCTCCCCCCCCCCTACAACGAATCAACAAGTTTATTACAAATCGCAGTGCGTCCATACAACAGCTGCAGCTACTTATATACAGTCGAGACAGATACACAATAGCAATACCAAAGGAAAATATAAAATATTGCTTTCAAAACTCTTGCTTGCAACATTTTCAAGTTTAAGGCCACATAACATACATAAACGTACACACGCACACACACACGTGCATAGCACATCCTTTCCGTCTTGCAATGCATTAACAAATTACACACTAAACAAAATGCAGGCACAATTGATCAACACGATAAAAATCATGCTCGAATGTTTTTATAATCAGAAGGAAGAGAACTCTTTCAACTAAATTTCAATTTTGTTTCAATGACTAACAGAGGAATATGGTTCCTTAACACCAGAAATAGTTTAAAAGAGTGTTCTTCGACCACTAGTCTCAGCAAAAAAAAAATTGACCAATTTATTCAACCATCACACGTTAAGATTTAATAAATATTAGTGTCTGTTGGTTTGTCTTTCTTAGCCGTCAGAAAAGGTGTGCGAATCACTTAATAATTATTTTTGCCATTTACGAATTTTTCAATTTAATTTTTTTAACAACATGCATTTTTTTTTTTTTGGTTCATAAATTATTTATCGTATTTATTTTTCTTACCACAGTCCACAAATTATTCCCCCCCCCCTTTTTTTGTCATTGCAAATTACTTTTTTTCTTTTGCTGGCACATAAATTCTTCCTTTTGCCTGTCTACAAATTACATTCCTATCAATTTTTTTTTGTCGGTCCCCAAACTTTCGCCCATTTATTTATTTTTTGCCAGTCCACAAACTATATTCCTATTTACTTTTACCAGTCTACAAATTATTTCTCCCATTTAATTTATTTCGCCTGCAAATTATTTTGCTTATTTATTTTTCGTCAACCCACAAATTATTTCCCACACTTATAATTTTTAATGCACCACAAATTAGTTCTATTTATTTTTACCAGGCAAGAAAATATTTCCACTGGTGTGCAAAATTGTTCAACTACTTTCACCAGTCCAAAGCTGTAAAACAATAACTGAAGACGGAGGAGTCGTTGCCCCCTCCCGGCTTTTGAAAATACACTAAAAATGATATATATATATACATACATTGAGTATATGTTCTTTTTTCCCCCTGGAAAAAGTTGAAATGACGTTCCTAACTGAAGACACTGGTTTAGATCACCATTTTCGTAATGGTTATGCAACAAAAACCAGTGCGAGACCAAAGATTGGTGAATCATACTTTTATAACTGGAAGAATTGGTGAGGGTCGGGAGATAACATTCCATTCCAGGCTTTAATTAGTAAATGACAGAATGTCTTTTTTTGTAAATCAAACCAGTATTTTTTAGGCTATACAATCTATGTGAAGGTCAGTCCATGTTATATCACCCAGATGTTACTTGATATTTTTAAAATTCTTCAACAATGTTCAGGAAAGAAAATCAGACTTTATTACATTCAAACAAACATAATTATATAAGAATTTCCCTCAAACAAATTAAAACATGATGGCTAAAATTGCATTTTTGCTCATTAATTAATCCAATCTTGATTCACATATATTTCAAGAATAAAAAAATAGCTGCCATAATACGGACAACAAACGAAGATGCTTTTATAATTATGAAACAAATAATTAGTTCAATGGTACCTTGACCTACAAATGTCTTTTCTTTTGCAGGTAATCTATTTTGCAAGAAAAGTACCAAAAATTCTAAAAATAACAATGCCAACATGCAAGCAAATGTTCAACTAACAAACATTAGATGTACGAACAAAAGCTTTAACACACTCATTCACTCCTCAATGAATTCAAAGCTAGGCTGAAAGAGATCTCGGCAATGGAATGAGTGTTGTAGCATCCCTTCATTCGCTCCTGCATATTCGTTCATGTAAAAGCAATGGGTCTCTTTCCAGACTTTTTCACATAGGACCATTTTTGTGAAAATTATCAATATTTTTGTAGAAACCGAGTTTGGGAGAACGAGAAACAATCTAGGCAATTTTGCACAAAAGAAATGAAATTTAAAATCTATGGCTTTGTTAATTTATATTTTGTAACGGGTCTGTTTTCTGAACCAGAATTTTGTGAATGGGCCTGGAAAACAAACTCAAACTTCAGCTGGCCCTTGAAAAGCCAACAATGTTGACGGACTGTATTAATCTGAGTGAACATTTTATTTTGAATAAAACACACTGTATCATGCTAATTAATTATGGAAGTATAAATACAGTGAAATGCCAGTATAACAATACTCAAGGGACTGGAGGAACGTATCATTATAAATGGAATATACAGTATTAACTCTATAAAAAGTGAATTGGGGCCATAGACTGATAGCTACATTAACGATTATCATTATATATACAGGGTGCATAGCAAATAGGGAGTATGGCATTTTACTTGTGAACCATTGATGCTAGAGGTATACTTCCAATTAGAAAAATTTCCAAATATATATAACATGTGTGTACTCAGATATAGATATGTCATTCATATAATGCAAGAGGTCGTATAGTTAAAATAAAATTTTTACATGCTCCCTGTGTCTCTCAAAACCCAGTTATAAAAAGTTACTCTTTCTCTCCTGATGCCAAAAAAAAAAGTTCCATGTTTCTCTTCACTGAGACATTTGAATTCAAAAAACAGCTAATTTGAACAGAACAGCATTAAATGCAGGTAAAATGGTTTTTCCACATTTAGAGCTGGTTTTTCCCAACTTTCCTTCGTTTTTCAAATTTAAATATCCCAACAAATGATGCACTCCGAAACTTGGAATTTTTTTTGTTGGCATTAGAAAACAGAGCAACAACTTTCTAATTGGGTTTTGGTAAACACAGGGACAGTATAAAAAGTTAAATTTTTCATTTCAAAATAACTATACAACCCCTTCCAACATAAATGACACATCTAAATACTACACATTTGGAAATTTTTTCTAACTGGAAGTATACCTCTAGAATCAACAGTTCGCCAGTAAAATACTGTACTACCTTTATATATTAGTTAAATAGGATTTTATGTACTTTGGAAGGCATGGAATAAATCAACAGGATTTTCCTTACTTATGCAAAAAAAATTTCATCTGAGATGCAAGTTTTCATGATGAAAGTGAATTTCAGAAAAGAAGCTCATAAGTTAAGGTAACATTGTACAGCGAAAATAGTTAAAAATGTTTATAGGAATATTACTAAAAATCAATTATCTCAGAAAGAAATCTTAACAGCGAGAAATTTTGTGATATTGATTTCAAATTTGTTTATAGAAGTGACAAAAATTGTATTTTATGGCAACCATGTACACCCACAGTGCATCTGTACTGTTACTCTCTAAAATGAAAGAAAAATTTAAATTTTTTTTAAGTTGTGATATAATTATTTGAAAACTGCATGTTCAATGCATGTTCAACTGCATTTCAATGATACATCCCCCCCCTCTCCTTTTCCGATCTGGTGCTTGATCACAGTTGATGAGAAAAGAAAAATTTTAAAAATATCTACCACGAACGAAAAAACTGAATTGTCACCTGTAAATCATTATCAAATAAATCTATATTACTCTCTTGATTTCTATGATATGAAATATCATTGCATTATAAACAAGGAAAAACATGAAGAAACAACTTAAGTAGAGACTTTACTCTGATCTTTATATTACAATTTAGAATACATTTTTCGCATGAGGCTGTCAAGAATAACACAACACATGAACTCATTGGTCAATATTGATGAATCAGTACAAGGAAGTCAGAAATGTCATTCAGTATAGGTGAATTATAAAAATCATAGAAAAAAGTACAATGCACATCATTTAAGTGTGGAGACTAAAATAATTTTCTGTATAATTTCAAACTAGAACACTTAGAATCCTTGTTAAAATATGAATATAGTATCTCTACTTACACATAAAATGGATTGTCATGCTCTATAACATTTAAGCAGTAATTATGACCACAAAAACAAAACTATTGGATAATCCCAGCAGTAATACTAGATTTTAATTGCAGGTTCTTTTTATTCCACTGAATAAAAGGCACCATCTCAGTCAATGAGTAGTGTGGATATTACAGTCAGTCAAACTGCAATGATATATAAGGCAGAAGTCAGTCAAAATTGTTAAAATATATGTTAACAAATGAAAGTGTTGCTGTGGATGCTTGCAAATTAAATTTTGTATTCAGAGGTTACACTTTGAGAAGCACCATGCAAAGAATTTCAACAACAGATGTACATTTACATCTCTCTCAACACACGATGCAAATCAATAACAAAAACTAAATGACTATACTGAGTAACTGGGGTATTTGTGCATTCTCAGCAAAGCTTTCATCATACTTATGTATCTTAGCAACTGTGACATGCTCTTGCCTACATAACACCCTGCCACTGAGATGCTGCTCATCTAACAGGGATAAAATTACACACAATTTAAATCCAACGTTACCGATAAATATATATAGGAAATCCTATATTTTATATGTCATGAACTGATAATAAAGAATAACTGCTTTTGACAAGCTGAAATTTATAGCTGAATTCATAGATGGTATTAATAAAATGAAAGGGTAAAAAATTATCAATTTCTGGGCTCAAATTTCAGTACTCTGCATGTGCAGAATCATCTATTATTGCAATGTTTTTCAAAGTGTACATCACAGCTCCTAGGGGTGTCGCAAAACTTAGCCGAGGGCGTTGCAGTGAGCTAAAGATATTGATTTTTGTGCCTATTTATGCTTTGAAGTGGTTCTTTTACAATTGAAAATATCTACTAAAATATTATGGAGAGCAGTGAAATGGACAAAGGAGCCGTGGGTGACCAAAGTTTGAGAAACAATGCATTATTGAAAACCATAAATAATACAGTGAAACCTCAATGTAACGATACTATTGATCAATAAAAAATACTGTGGTCGAGGGATAATTGTTATATCAAGAGGCATCATAACAATGTTAAATAAACATAGTTTATCATTAATGTTAAAAATAGCATAACAATGTTAAACATAACATAATGCTAAACATAGTTTAACATTAGACTACAGTCATTTCCAAACACCTTGAAAAAAATATTGTTGTGCAGGGATTTATCATTGTATCAAGTATCATTGTAGTGAGATTTCACTGTACAATCGAATCTGAAGGGAAACATTACGATACTGAAAGATATTATAAATAAATGGAAAATGTTTGACAAGAAAAAAAAACAACAGGAAACAAAATGAGATTTTAAAAAACTAATAAAGGTTCCACATAACATATACAAAGCCAACAGACTTTAGCAGCAAGTAGTGAGTGATTAAGAGGGGGGAGGGAAATCAATAACAGATATATATGTATAAAAAAAGTTTGAAAAAATTAAATCTATACATTGATCTTTGTAACAAATGATAAGACACATGATAAGATCGAGAATGACAATACAAAAAAAAGGAAGCACAGTACAATGTTGGCAACTACCCTTTATTCCGAGCAAATATGTTTTTTTTTCTTTGTAATTCATTTTTAATATAGGAATTGATTGTTAATTTTCTTCGAGCAGGCTTCAATAAAAATATGTGCTTCAATAAGGTCATCAAAAGAGTTCACGATTTTGGCTTCTGTTCAACATGACACCCTCCAATGAACTGAAGTATGGATACAATGATGACCACAAGGCAAAAAAAAACTAAAAAAAAGTCGCAACATGCACTGATGATATGAAGAGTGTCATCCAAAATTATACTCTTTTCTTTATTTTTTCATTCATGTTTCAAAGATGCCTTACTCTCACTTTGACCATCCTATTACGTGCATAGCATTTGAAATATATGCACATATGTGATACACACATAAATATATATTACCAGTTTTTTGTGTGTGTGGCACTTTCGCTGATTCTGAGCATCTGAAGAACCAGAGCTATTATTTTTTCACCTCTTTATAATAAGCAATGGTTCTCCTGGCTCACACATCCTGAGAACACAGCTGCACATTTGTTTCTTTGTTATGTTCTCAAAAGCTAAATAACAGAAGAAAAAAACCAAAATTAATGCTTCAATGTACAAAAATGGAAAATATATATGTTAGGATACACATTCATTAACGTGAACTTAATATGGAGGGTTCAGAAAATAATTTGTGTAAGTCAATGAACATTAAAAATGAGGTAATGAGGTAAAGGCATCTTTTAAAGGATATTTTTATGAATGAAAAGGTACTTGCGATACACAAGTCATTTAAAGAAAATAGACCTTCAACGATTAGCTTCTGAACCCTCCATGTTTCTTAGGAGAATAAACAACTAAAGATTCAGAATCTTGTTGGCTATGACACTGTCTATGTGCAAAGCTTTAATACTATAGGCTTTATCCTCTTCTTTTTGTCATTTGTCATGACTCTCTTCATTAGCAAAAGCAAGCTTGTTAAAAATCACAAGTTTGGAACTCGGATGGAAAAAAAAACATTTCATCAAAATTGTATGATATCACTATCCAAATGGAATTACAGTGGGGTCTCGATAATCTGAGGTAACTGGAACCAAGACAATCTCGGATTACTGAAAACTCTGATTATCTTAAAAGTAATAGAAAACAGTTTTCTACAGAGAATGGGGGTGTTCCCATTCCTACCTATTCCATAGCTGCCAACTTTTGAAAATGAAAATTCGAGAGATTTTCGCGCAAACCCGTATTTTATGCTAAAACCACTCCCTAATAAATACAATAGGGATTTTTCCAAATAAAATAGGGATTTTCCAAATATAAAAGTTAGAGCGTAGGGAATAAAATACCTACTCAAAAACTGAAGTCAAATTAAAATAGGGATTTTACACACATGGAAGTTACACCCTTGGGAATAAAATTCCTACGCAAAAAACAAGTGAAATTGGAGGCCAAAACTTCAATGATGTAAAAATAAATATTGTGTTCAATCAGAAACGCTGTGAACAAACATTCTGAGCGAATGACCCCAAAATCATCGGAAGATGAAGGAAAACACCGTCAATTTTTGAAGAACACTGACTTTTTGTGACACTTGCTTGATGCTTTTTTTTTTTTCATTTCACGAGTGATGATGGCAGTCTTTCCATGACCGATGTTTATGTCCGTAACACAACTTGTACAAAGTCGGCCCTCTTCTGGAACGTTTGATGAAAGGAAATGCATCGGAATAAGTATCTTCAAAATTGATTAAATATGTTTTTGCTTATCAGTATTCGTGTTTTGTTATATCGCACGTTATAACAAAAGAAATTTTGACCACATGCGCGTGACTATAATCTTCAATTATTATCCAGGACTATTGGCTGCTAAGCCATTTCCCTGCACGATAAAACAAACAACTTTCTTGTTACCATCAGAGGGTTTGTAAAACTTCCTTAAAAAGGGAATTTCCCCATTTACGACGTGTGACGTCATTTCGAAAGGGAAAAAAAGATGCCCCACAAGAAATTCCTTAGGGATTGCTTTCATAAGTGGGGATTTCTTTAATGAAGTAGGGAATTTTAAGGGACAATTAGGGATTTTTGTGATTTTTGTAAAAATTCGGGAGATTTAAGAACTTTTCAGGATGTCGAGCGATGAAGCTAAAATTCGGGAGACTTGGCAGCTATGCTATTCTGTCCCTAACTCTACAGCTTAATTTGTTACACAACTGTCAAAACCAATACTCTGGTTAAGGGGAGGCCTACAGAGGATCCAGGCCTTAGAGGGGCTGATATATATATATATTTTTTGCCACTATAAATTTACTATAGACGTGTCTGAGGATCCACTGGAGGCCTCAGTCTAAGGGAAAAAGACTTCTTACAATTGAAATTTATCCCATTCATGAGAAAAATTTGACAAAATGAAGCAAAATCTAACTTGGCGAGAAAACTGAAGTTTTACAAAGGAATTTCGCAAAATTCCAGCATCTTTTGGATTATTCTGAACCTCAGATTATCAAAACTTCACTGTAAGAAACTAAAACATTGTTGGAACAAGCTTTAAAGAGACTAGGATGGGAGAAAGCAAGAAAAGATTGCCTTCCCTTACTAAACAGCTCTTGTACATTATCCATAATTTATTTCCAAAAATTCATTACGAAAGGAATTGAAAACTTATTAATTTGCTTATTCTAAAGCATCCCAATAATTGATATGCATGTGGATTTATAATTTAAACAAACATATGCGTCAAGTTTGATAAGAATGTTTTTTTGTACATTTTCATTAACAACCACAATATAGTTTACACATCACTATTCCTTCATGATCTCGATTCAACAGTTATTCCACACATGCTGTTTTAGAAAAATCCATCTTGACTAGATTTGCAAATCTCAAGTAAATGACTTTAGAGTTTTAATGCACTTTAAAAACAAACAGAAAATAACTGTTTATTTGAATTAATTAAATTTGGTATCAAAAACAGAAAAATTTTAAATGAAAAACTCACCTTTTGACTACAACTTCTCTTGGAAAATGTATAAATTATTTGTAGCAGCTACGGCTATAATATTTTCTTGTGGATGCCAAGCAGTATGAAGAATCTTCCTACTAAAATCAAGACAGTCTACATTGATTTCATCTTTCTTACGCTTGCCACCAGTGCAAACCTATTTAAAAATAAAAATTGCATCAACCATTTTAAATTTTTGATGAAATTATGTGTTTCAAGTTGTGAAATACACTCCCATAATTTAAAAACTCAAATGATAAAACTGATAGAGCATCATATCCCTTGAGAGCTAGAAAATATTAGGATAACTATAGAATGACTAGATAACACAAAAATTGTTTCCTACAAACCCCATGTTCAACAAACAGTATATCACGCATAAAGAAAAAGAGTAGGATTTTTTATTTGGGATTCTGTTTTTAAAAAAAATTTGAATTTAAACATGTTCCTAAAAGCAGAATATGACGAATGTCACTGAACAATATGCTGCTGCATAACAATTTCTGGACATTTTTTGATAAAAGAAGGAAAAATGACTCTTCTGAGTAGAAAAACTATTAAGGGAATTTCTACCATCGAACATTTACTGCCAGCTGAGGACATGTTGCAGAACAATGCAAAACATCCTGTGCTTTGAGAAACATGTACCATATTTTCCTACTTATCCTCTTTGCTGCAGAGGTAAACATTCTTTAACATTTTCAGTGGTTTTTAATTATCCTTTTTTTCAAGTTAAGACCTGAGGTACACATTCAACTCACAAATGGTCCTAGTGAAGATATTGACCAAAATTGATTTTTTTTTCTTTTTTTAAAGAGCATTTTGACATACAATAAACACAAATCAATAAAAAAATATTTTTTGAAAGGTTAGTTCTGGCTCAGGTGAAAAGAGGATATAATCCATGGATAGGCACCAGCAGCAAAATCCATATTTTTTTCCAGAAAAAACCACCCCTTTAATTTATTATATCATTTATTGATTTAAGAAATTTTCACGCACGAACTGACAATATTTTTCCTCAAAAGTCTCAAAATTTGCATCTGTAGATTATAAGCAACGAAACATGGTATCTACATATGAGGTGTTTTACATCAAATTGTATAACTTGAGAAACGATGTTGAGTATAAAAAGTGTCACTCACTTTCCTAGGTTTCAAAACCGTTTTGGGTTTTGCGATTTCTTTGGAAGCTTCCAGCGTGACATCTCTTTTACTGTTCCTATCAAACACTCTGAAAAAATTATTGTATGAGCCTGTCATAATGTACCTGGAAAGAAAAAAAAAGAAAAAGGGATTAAAAAAAACCTATTTTTTGTTAATAAAAGCTACCATAAATTTTATGAATAAAAATATAATTTTATGCTTAAAATATCAAATTTCCCAAATATTGGTAGTAATCCTTAATTCAAAATGGAAGTATTTCCATTGTATTAGTACAACTACTCAACTTCTTCATATAAACTTGGCACTGCTGTAAACAGAAATCACAATTTTACCCATTAATATTTTTTTTATTTCCATAGCTCAGTCATGTGCAAAATTCACAATATTCTAATCAGATCAGAAAACGCTGACCACAAGAACAATGTTTGGTATACATCGAATACCAATTTCAGAACCCCTGCACATTCATCATAGCTGATTAAATATACACGCCTTTGTTACATCGAAATCAAAAATAAAATGTTTAAGATGAATAAATGGCATTACACTTGAACACTTAGAATGCAAAAAAAGTTAGACTAATTTTATCTACAGAAAGTAAAGTTTCACAGCAGTTTCCATATAAAAACAAAAACCAAAGCTTAGAGTAGAAAAGACGAGTCATTAGACAATAGCTCCCCCCACCCCATCCCATAGGATATTTCAATACAGTTGTACTTGCTTATAACAAACACGGATATTACAAATTTTTGCATATAATTTTTTTCGTCCTGGGAATTTTGTATTGCTTTATTCATGCAATTTTGATTGCTTGTAATGAACATTAATTTCAGCAATAAGTACGCCTATAACAAATCTCCAATAGATTTTCAACATGGGGATTCTCTCAAAAATTTCTTTGTAATCTTATCTAATTCTTCTTATCTGTAAATTTACCTTTCTGTAACTGATAATATCTCCTTTTTTTCTTTGAAAGACATTCTAGCAGGGCTGTATTGGGTACTGTAAAGTCAGTTCTTTTTCTACCTTTCTCTTGTTTGCAGAAAACCTCATGGGGGAGAAACGGTTAAGGTTATTTATTCACAAAAATCCAACTTCTAAACCACCTTTAGAGCAAATTTGCCATTCTCAAGCTAGGTTAGGATGTTGGTTGCGGTGTGAAAATTAATTTTAAGAACGTCCAAGTGCAAAAAGTTACTCATTGCTTCAAAAATTATAATTATACAGTTGGTTAAAGTCAAAAATGGAAAAAGAAAATGAGGTATCAAAAAAAATTAGGGATTGCTCCAAGTTTCTTATTCTTTCTTTAAATTGTTCAAAAATATGAAAAACAAATTTTCCAGTGTACATGCTCTTACCAGGAAAAAATAGCATCACGTTTTGCATTTACCAAATTTGGCACATCATTTGAACATGAAAAGTTCAAAAGTATCAAGGGAGAAAAAAGGAATGATTGACACATATTTTTGTTGTATTCAATTATGTGAGATTTTAATTCAATTTTTATTAAAATGTATATTTTGATCATTTGTACATTTTAAGAATGCTCAGATTACTAAAAAAAATACATATCATGCATGTAAAATATTTATTTTGCTTAAATGGGTAATTATTCAAGCTGGAACAAGTATAACTAAGTTCGAGTGTGACAAACTGTTTCTTCAGACTTCATTATAAGTGTGTCCGACTGTATTAAGAAAAAAACCTTTAAAAAGTTCAAAATAGTCATCAACATTTGAGAGACATGAGCGATAAATTATGCTTATGATGATTTGCAATATCAATCAAATAGATAGTTTGTATCAAGGGATTCTTTGTTATATAGATAATACAGTGAAATGCCTATATAACAATACTCAAGGCACCAGAGGAAACGTATCATTGTAAAGGAGTTATTGTTACAGATGGAATATATTAGCATAACTATATGAAACTGCATCAGAACAGGGTATCATTATATAGGACCTTCACTGTGCTTAAATTTTCAGAAGATCAATCATATCTTATTTTCATTCCTGCACTATGCTTTCGTACTAAAATTGTGAAGAAATTGCAAAATTTTATCCTGAAATTGTAAAAACAGTTAGATGGTAATTGTATCTATAGAAAGTAAAGTGTTTCACAGTAGTTTTCATATCAAATACTAATCATCCCAATCAAATCTGGCACCATATACATTAGTGCAGAGTTTGATAGATTGAAAAATAATTTTAGGTGCCAGTTAAATTTCCTGCTATCATGAAGCTGGACTGGAAGAGATCTCAGTAACAGGATAAGTCCGGTGGCAGAGTTCTGGCATTCATTTAGCTAGAATTCCCAGGAGACCACCATTTCATTCTTCCCCCCACAAGAAATTTAAAATAAAAAATAGCACAGTCGATGCCCCTAATTAAAATCATGGATAACGTTATCATTCGGGTGTTATCACCACTTTTCCAAAGAACGGAACAGGCCAATATCATAACGGGAAAACATTCGTTTATAGTTATCAGGACTTTGATAATGTTATCAATTTTTTCCCCATTCTGAAGTTAAGGTTTAGCCAAACTTTTCCTGCAAGTTATCATTATCAGCCTGTAAGACTAC
This sequence comes from Pholcus phalangioides, assembly GCF_987345545.1. Lineage (NCBI taxonomy): Eukaryota > Metazoa > Arthropoda > Arachnida > Araneae > Pholcidae > Pholcus > Pholcus phalangioides. Next base: position 2,431,110 of record NW_028301616.1, on the reverse strand, counting down.
GTAGGAGGCTAGAAGGTGTTCTATCCTTCCTCCCTCTTGTTCACAAACATTTATACAAATACAAATACAACGCCACAACAGGCAAAATGCCCAACGAGGTGGCTGATAAAAAGATGCCCATAAAAATATGGATGTCATATGTTTCAAAAATACAGCAACCCCATTAAAAATGCAATTAACACAAATTATAAACAATATATACACATGATAAAATATTATACAATGCCCATAAAGAATACTTATGGTTGTCTTATTCTAAGAATGGATAGCTTCTCGATTTACCCCAACATGTTTATCGTATTTCTTTTTAAACGTGTCAATTGTGTTACAATTTACTACCTCCGGGGGTAAGCTATTCCATTTATTAACAACCCTATTAGAGAAAAATTCCCTGCGACACCATAACCTTGCATTGTCCCTCACCAATTGATACTGGTGCCCCCTTGTAAAAGCAGTCGATTGGCGGTGTACTAAAAGTTCATGGTCAATCCTATCCATCCCATTGAAAATTTTGAACACTTCGATCATATCTCCTCGACACCTGCGTTCATCCAATGTAAACATATTCAAAAAATGAAGTCTCTCTTCATAACTCAAGCCCTGTGTGCCAATAAGGACATGCGTAGCTCTTCTCTGCACCACTTCAACCAAGTCTATGTCCCTCTGTAGGTATGGTCTCCAAAACCTTACCGCATACTCCAGTCCAGGACGAACTAAGCCTCGAAAAAGCGGAAGAATGACTTTAGGAGAACGCGAAGAGACCTTTTTGAAAATGAGACCAAGCATTCTATTCGTTTTTTTGACAACCGCTGAACAATGTTCAGAAAACTTAAGTCGCTCGTCAATGAGAATTCCCAAATCGGTGACTCTAGTTGCATCCGGGATAGTGACACCATTCAACTCGTAAGAGAACCGTGGGTTGTTCGAACCAAAATGAGCGACCATGCACTTATCTACGCTAAACGTCATGCTCCATTCATTTGCCCATGCTGCAATCTTGTTTAAGTTGGTCTGGAGCAACTCCCTATCGCTTTCATTCCCGATTACCCCCATTAGCTTCACATCATCTGCGAATTTGCTAGTAACTGTACTCCATAATCAGACCATAGTCTTTGCTGTGAGCCATGTATGGATGGAGCTGTTTTTGCAATGGCACTTCAAGAAAGGAAGCAAATGTATCACAAAAAAAACCCTTTCCTTTATTTCTTGATCAGTTTCTTTCAATTGACTAGATTCAAATTTTTTTTTTTTCCCCGAGACGCTTTCTCAAGAAATCGATGAAATATATTGTACATTATAAAATGTAATTCATGATATATACAAGTTTCATTATAATGCCTCACAATGGCTAAATAAAAAAATTTAGAATTTTAGCTAGTCCAGTTTCAGAATTAAAAATAAAATTTAGAAGAATGGGAAAAATATTTTGCAACGATTTCAATTAAATGCAGGAAAGAAATAATAGCCGTCCCGTTTTAACTATTAGTTTACTTTTCATCTTGTTTTCCAAACAGGATGTATGGTCAAGGTATTTGCAAACAATTTTAATTATGAATGTAACTATCATTTGGTTATTGTTATCAGAAACCCCGAGTCCCGATGTAATTACATTAGGCGACATGGACTGTATATTCTTTAATTTATCCAGAACTTGGGGTTTCCTTCCCATGCAATATAGACATACTGACATAGTTTCTTAAAATTCTGTAGTATCCGTATCCTTAGACTCAACACACAAATTAACTATCTGTTCCAATTCTCAATTCAATAATACATAAAAATGTTTAGGCACCACTGACAATTTTTAGATGGCAACCTGGCACAGACGTGCCAACTTTTGAAATCCAGAAATCCGCAGATTTTCCTGAGGGGGGAATATCTCCTCCCCCCCCCCCCCCCCACACTCATAGATTCGATCAAAAAAATTCATTAAAAACATTTTTGGAAATTTTTTTTTTTTAATGAATTAAGAAAAAGTTACATCCCCCCCCCCCCCAAGGCAGGTTCTGCATTGCCCCTGAGCAGAATATAATTCCATGTCAGTCTTTCCATGCAGAATAGAGAAATCACATCTGCATACTGTTCATACTGTTCATAAAGTATAAGTGTTTCCTTTCGTGGATGCTATCAGTGATTGATAATCTTGGGTATATGAACTCTTAAAAGCATTATATTTAGCTTTACATAGCTTAAAGTTTTATATTTTCTTTCTGAAGATGTTTAATCGGATGAAACAATTTAAATAAATTCAAATTACAAAGCTGCCGACGAAAAAACTTGTTTACCGCACAGCTGTTAATGGAATACAATAACGATTATACAGGAATTTCGGCCACCAAGGTCATGCGCATGATAAATGATTGACAATAAACGCTACGAAAACGAAGTCACGTCTTTGCCAGTTGCTTAAATGAGGTCACAGACTTTAAGGCTGCTCGATGGAAATTACTACGGCTGTCCTCTATGGGTGTTTTCCCTAACGATGACGGTAATCATTGATGCCACAACAACATGAAAGCTCGCGTAAAATCTAATTTTCTGCCAAAATCCGGAGAAATTTTAACAAATCTGGAGAGCGGGAGAAAGGATGAAAAATCCGGAGTCTCCCGCCTAAATCAGGAGAGTTGGCAGGTCTGCTGGCACCTGAGATTTGTCAATCACTGCATTAGTAGACATCTTGTGTAAATGGTTGTACAGAATCTACAATGGTATGATAAATACATAAGCAGGATCTTAGCTATAAAATAAAAAGAAAATTCTCACCCATCTGTGCCATTCCAGCAACATTCAAATTTATCGAATATGCAGTCATTTTCGTACAGACTACATAATTTAGACCTAAGATATTCGTGCACTTGGAAGCATTCTACTGGTTTCGTGTCCATATTGAGGTCCCACACTTTAATTGATAAATAGTCCCTAGATATGATATACCGTCCACTGTTGCTAAATTTGACATCAGATATACTAGATATGATTTCAGAGAAAAAACTTCTATTAGTTGGATCTTCTGGCTCCTCAAACACTGAAATGAATAATGAGGGAAAAATGTCATTACTAAATGAAACTAAAAACAATTCCAATAATAGGATTTTGCAAAATATCAATATTAAAAAATAAGAGAAAAAATTATCTTACATTTGGCATGTTGATCACATAATGCAGCTGCTCTCATGTCGCATAGCCGAATGGTACCTTTGCTACTGCTATAAACAAACACATTACACTGAGATGGATGGAACTCTGCTGCAGTGATTACTTCAGTCAGCTCTTCCATATTTGTTGGTTTTATATCGACAATGTCTAAAGTTTGGGAATTAAGGAAATTTCACTTATATGTGACAAAAAAAGTGAAATTTAAAGTAATTTCACCAAAAACAAGAATCTATTGTCAGAACAAGTTTTCTTTCGAAACTAAATAATAAAAAAACATTGTTATTGTATGTTGATATAAAAATGAATCTGGCACTGGAAATAAAGTTTGTGCTGAACCTAAAGCAATAGCTTTTTGACTAAAGCAACAAGATTTTATCATTTTGTTACAGCCTTGGTCATTTTATGTACATACTAAATTTTAAAAATTACAACTGTATTTTATGAAGATAAAACAAAGGATACTGAAGCTCTGGTCCGTTATTTCTAAATGCCATAGATTGATCCGCAGGTCATCGGCAGATAGGTATGTTTCTTGGTCACTGTTGACTGAAATTGAGTTTATGTGGTACGTATGAGCATTGGCAAAGATTCTACGAGGACTAGCTTCAACCATGAGTTCCATTGGCTTAACGACTGGCACACGTAATGCACTGAGGGGTTCTTTGATGATGTGACCACTATCATCCTTGAGGTTATAACCATCTATCCTCTTGTCCCGCTCAGAAACTTTCCACAACTTTATTGTTTTATCTAAAATGTATAAAAAACAAAAAAATATTTAACCATCTTAAAAGTAAAATTATAAAATCTTTGTGATAATTTTAACGACAGTATATTTAATTCATGTCAAGCATTGAGAGTGCGCAATGAAAATGAGATAGAAGAATGAAAGCATTGAATGAACCATTTTAAATTTACTTTTTTTCAATGTCAACTTGAAAATAACAAAAAAAAAAGACAGGCTGATGGTATTTTTTTTACACATAAAAACAAATTTTTGCCTCTCCTCTCTATTAGGATTTTTTTTTTTTCACCCTCATGATCATAATGGCTCATCAGCAGCTCCTCAGAATAGTTTAGCAGATATTTTCCCACATAAAAGAACCACTTCAAAGCATAAACAGGCACACAAATCAATATCTCCAGCTCACCACGACGCCCGACAAAAATTGGTGATGTCCCTGGGGGGCGTGACACACACACACTTTGAGAAACACTCCTGTATTTCTTTAAATTTGGCCTAAATGTTGTCTCCCAACACAATGGTGAATGGCTTGCCAATTCGATCACCGACCCTATTCTAGTGCGATATTTGTCCTCTCAAACTCTCTTGTTCTGTCACATGTGCATACTATATGAATTGGTCATTCTCTATAGCTAGTCAATAAAGATCGGCACGACTTTAAAAAAATGGATGATAATTTAAAAAAACCACCTTCTTCCTTTCCAGGAAAAAAAATTGATGTCATTTCCCATGGCCCCTCCCCAAGAGTAGAACGGACAGGGCTCTAGCCCTGAGGCCCAGGACAATAACCATCATTGTTTTGTTTTTTCATGCTATAAAATCGCTAGAGCCCCGCCTCCTGAAAACTCTAGCTCGCATACCCACCAAAGATCCCAGCCCCGGAGCCCTGCTCCACAATATGGGGGTCATATGGACACCAATATTGTTCCCAAGAGGTCTACCTTCATCCGTCAACCCCTCCCCCAAGAAATATCACATGATTTTAAAAATACTGCTTTAGGGCCATCACACCGAGCGGATGTGGGCCCAGATCAGCATGCCTTTTCACACAAGCACATGTTTGTGGCCGTTTCACCCGCATCTTAAAGGCTGATTTTGTTTTCACCCAGTGAACACCGTACATAAATAGTGTTGTTTAATAAGAGTATTTACTTTTTTTTTTGTTTAATTTTATTATTCAAGTACAGTAAAACCTCCTCTAATGGTCACCTCCAAACAACAGCCACATTTTGTTGGAACCAAACGCGTCCCATAGACTTTACATTACAGATCATCTCTGAACAACGATTTTCGAACAACGGCCACTTTGGACATATACAAAATTAGGTTTGAGGGTCACATCAGATGACTCCGAAAGCCACATTTAGCCCACGTATCATGGGTTGTGCATATATGGTAGAGCTGACTGTGGGTGGGTATGTAGAACTGTTTTAAGGTTGCTAGTACACCATTTTGGTCCGTAACACTTTTTCTAGCCAAGCCATTTCTAATGTGTTCTACCTCAGCACTTCATGCCTAAATTTTAGGATGCCAAAATAGCGCTGCAAATAGATTAAATGGGCGCAACTAGATGCTTGGTCAGTGGGGCAAGTATGCATTTTGTGCCCCCCCCCCCCATAATGTTGAAGGGTAGCTTATAGGGTGAAATTTGCACGGCCCTATGCTCTAGAGACAGGGCATCAGATCTGCCTGATCCCCTCTAGTAGCATGTTGTGGCCCTGTCAATTAATCTCTCTCATTATAATATTATAGTATCAATGCAATCATGTATTCCAATATAATCAATTACATAATTAAAATAATGAATTACAGAACGAACTATCATTCTACGTGTTATATAGATCATAAATTTTAGTGTTTTTTTTTTCTTTCTGAAATATTTCATTCCGAATATAATGGCTACTTCCCAATAGTAGCCACATTTTCACTGTCCCATCAGTGGCTTTTGTTGGGAGGTTTTACTGTATAAAATTGTAAAGTATGGATAAAAAGAAATTACAGTTTCTATATCTTCTTTATCTCAGAAGGAAACAAAGGATAGATGTGTGTACATCCTATTAATGGACAGACCTTCATATGGTGTTTTTAAGGGTATTTAAGGCTTAATTACTTATAATTAAAAAATTTCCATTCAAAATCACCTTTAAAAGTAGCCAATAATCTGGGCGATTACCACCCAGACCAGCATCGTGCGAATACTCCTATTCAACCTAATGTACAAAACCTGTTTCTACAAAAGGTTCTACCTTTAACCTGCACTTAAGTTTTGACATGTGCGGACACCATCTGAGCCCGGATGAACACTTCTGAGTTACAGGAGGCATTCTGCATTGTCTGAAAAGTTCCATTTGTACAATTAGTTAAAACTTCTCGTGAACCCGCACCAGCTCCATGTGAAAGGGCTCTTAGGTGAATATTACAGATGCTGAAAAGTCTGGACAAGCACAGAAAATTTTTTTTCATCTAGTTAGCCAGCTTTTCCCCTACCCATAATGTCTGCCCTAATATACACATTTACAGATAATGTCTTTTCTTTAATTCTTTTTTGTTTACCCATCTAAATCCAGCAGAAAAAAAAAACTTGGAGAGAAGAAACTGAAAAATGGAAAAAATATTGAGTCACAGTTTCAAAATAAGATCTGATTTCAGGGGGAGGGATATAATGCATGAGGGGGGGGGGGGGAGTTCTTTAAAACTTGTAAAGAATCTGTGACCTTCATTCAAATTTTGTGTCTCTTCCGTGTCCTTTTTATGATTTTCCATGATTTTTTCCCCTGATAAGAAAACAAACTGACGAATGTGCTAGATACACTATAACACTTGCCTAGATTGCAAAAAACTTCAGTCAGCTCTTCAGTTCAGACAGTGATTTTTTTTACCTGCAGGAAGCAATAAACTCGTCTCATGTTCTGTGCTGAGATAGCCAAAATGAGAACACTGTATTATGTTGTCATGATAGGTTCAGTCAGGTGTAAATTTACGCTGTATAGACGCTGCTGTGATTGGTCAGAATATGTATACATGGACAAAAATGTTGATTGGCCAAAAAATTCCATATCTGATTACAAAAGGAGTGTTATTTATAGTGTTTGTACGTAAGGCAGTTTTGCTGTTCTTATTGCAATATTACCGCCTAACACAATGTTTTTCTGACATCAACCCACCAATATTATTTTCAGTGAGGCATTGTAGCCAGAGCAAATTGGAATACCAAATACTAGGAAGGAAATGTTATTAGTCAGAGATGCAATTGATGCGCTATAGCGTGTCAAATATCCAGAATTTCAGAAAAGGATGCATAAAATTTTGGTTCACGCGTCCTCTGGGATGCGTTCTTTCCTAGTTCCTAGAAAAAAAGTAGAGAGAAAAACTCCAACTTTTTCCCCTTCTTTTTTTTTTTTCCTTTTCAGTCATCACAATTGTGTGACCTTGAGAAAGGTAGTGTATTGATATACATGCGGGTTGTTGAAGATATTTAGTTGCTTCCCTTAATGAGGGGGCCATGTACAGAATTTTCAAATTTCTGAGTTTCTATTGCCCTGCGGATTTTCTTCCGTCCAGTTACATATCAGAAATTACTGTAATTTCGCTGCTATCTGCCGGCATTCAAAGGCAGTGTCTATACAGCGTAAATTCAACTTGTTCCTACAAGATTGCGAATGCGCATTTTTTTGAAAAATCTTAAACGATTTGGAACGCCTGTTCACAGTGTAAAACATTTCCCGAGATTGTTCAGAAAAAAAAACGAATCTGTAAAAACTCTACCTTGAAAATACGCAGTTTCATCATCTAACTGCTATGTGGTAGTCACTGTATCTCATCGCAAAAATCACTAGTGTTTATGGATAATTGGCTTATGGAGGGGCAGAAGGATTTCTTCCACAGAAATTGTGAGTCACTAATGCTCAAAAATAATTTTAAATTAACATTGTATAAGACTGTATTCTAATTTTCTACAAAATTATTTCCTGTTTTTCATTTTCTTGGGGGCTCTAGCCCCCAGATTTTGCCTCTGGTGAAAATCCGGGTTTGAACACGAGATTGCGCAGTGGTAATCAGCTAAAAATATGATTTTCTAAGGTTTTCCAATTTTGAGTTGGTTATTCTTTAGAAAAAAGCTCTGATTGCCATAAAAATCACACAGACCTACAACACAAATATTTATACATTGAATTTCAAATCCAAGCATTACCAATTTGGAACATAGATGAAAAGCTGCAACTAGGGTAGGGAGGGGAGAAGCAGGTGGGTTTGCCCCCCCCCCCCCAGGCTTTGGACTACAGGCGGTGTCAAAAATTCACCCTTTATAATTGCTTCTTCATTACACAGGGTGCCAAAATGTGTACTTGCCCCATTTGAGAAAGTATGTAGTTGCGTCCTAGATAGATGGCATCGCTTACTGAACACAAAACACGCTAGTAACAACCTGGGAACACCGCGTGCTGTTGGCATCAATGCTGGCCACACACAAGCACACTTAAGTTTCGCTAACACAAATCTGGCATAGCTCCCATATTCAGGTGTAAAAATATGTGGCAGTTAAATGGCGACAGATCATTGTGGACTACCATCAGGGAGGGAAAATAAAATCATTCTAAAAGGAATTGCTTCGCAAGAATTTATATGAATAGGGAATCAGAAGAGAAGTGTCTGAGAAAGAGTGTACAGAGAGAGAGAATTTCACTTGCTTTAATGAAAGGACAAAAGACAGGACTTTAATGAAAGGACAAAAGACAGGACTTTAAAGAAAGGACAAAAGACAGGACTTTAAAGAAAGGACAAAGACATATTATGCTAATAGCAAATTAATTCAAGACTGGGGTAGGACAAAGACAAGGTGGATTTTGCATTATCCGGGGAGCACCACAAGGAGGCCCACCAACCTACTCCCCAAGAGGAAGTTTTGACCACATGCGCGTGTCACTATAATCTTCAATTATTATCCAGGATTATCGGCTGCTAAGCTATTTCCCTGCACGATAAGACAAACAACTTTTCTTGCTACTATCAGAGGGTTTGTAAAACTTCCTTAAAAAAGGAATTTCCCACTATTCCCCATATTTATGATGTGTGACATCATTTCGGAAGGGGAAAAAACAGAGGCAAGACTTTTTGCCCCACAAGAAATTTCTTAGGGACTGTTTTCAGAAGCGGGGATTCTTTTTAAATGAAGTAGGGAATGTTTAGGGACAATTAGGGATTTTTTGTGATTTTCGTAAAAATTCAAGAGATTTAAGAACTTTGCAGGAGGTCGAGAGATGAAGCTAAAATTCGGGAGAATTAGCAGCTATGTAATGGGCTTCTTTGCTTTTCCTACAAGTAGACAATGAAAGTAAATGAACCTTAGGATAGAGCATGTTTTTAGAAATGAATTATTTATTTGATTCACAGAGATACCTTCTTCTACTCAGAACATGGCCCACCGCTATGTCTCAACAAAGAGAAATATAAGCAGGTGATAAAAGACTGGAGGCATGCTGGAAAAAAATTCATAGAAAGACCACTGAATTATGGGGGAGGGGATGGGGGCATATTTTTTTCAAAGATAATTTTTTTCGAGGGACCCACTTTCACTCAAAAGGGACAGATTTTTCTAGTACCCTGGGTCCCGGGACCCAGATAAATTAGAGTACAGTGGCATCTCTATACAGTGGCATGATTAGTGATAAATAGGGCTAGGATTTTTTTACTTCAAAAATAAAATCATTACGGACTGGTAAAAAAACCTGAAATTCAGGATTTTTCCAATAGTTTAGAGAAAATTCTTCATAACACCATTGTTCAAACAGCATAATGCACTTTCACATGTTGTGAGAGTGTCTCCGCATTGTATACAAACATAAGTCATACACAAATCAATAACATGTGCACAATACTTCAGCCGATCTATTTGTCAGACCAGCAATTCACAGTACAGGCTCAGAGAGACATAATTCACAATGCACACAAAATCAACGAATAGCAATAACCCCAAAACTGTTATTTGTAAAAATAAAAAATACAAACCATTAGTAGATAGAAGAAAATGAGCAGGGTTTTTTCTTTTTAACCATCTTATTTTGTTGATTTTCTCCTCGATTTCCAAGCTTTTTAAATAGTCAAACTCAGGTTCATGACTTTGAAAAGTACTATACACATTATACTCGCCTCTCCTCGGGACAGATATCTTAGACTGCAAAGAAAATAATTCAGCTATTTCTCTTGTCACAATGAAATGAAATAAAAGTTGTTCAATAGTTACTCCAGTTTTACTGAATCAGTTCCAAAACTATGCATCTTGATCACCTAAAATGAATTTTCCTAAAACCAATAGGAACAATTAATTTTTTCCCTCAAGGTCAAAATGTAAATTCAAACTGTCAACCGACATTCATTATTTAGGCATTTAACAATTAAACTGCTCTCATCATCTGCAGATGATGAGCATAGTACGCTGCTCATTCATCGTTTCATGATACAGTGAAAGAAAGGAGTTTTTCCTCATGCAAACCGAGAGGCTTTAATCCAAATATTTGCACAGCCTAAATGTACAGATTAGTAACATGTAGGTATATCAAAAAAAGGACCTAAATCGGTTACTTAAAAAATACTAATTTTCAAACACATTGCTGAATTTGATTAAAAATCTGCGATAGATAGAACTGCTCACAACCCCGGACTGATGAAAAGCACCTTACTTCCGTTACTTCAAAAGAGGCAGAGTTGAGTCGGAAAAGTTAGCAAAGATTTATAGTGAGGCTCCCATTGCCCTGTGCTCACAAGTATCAAATCACTCACGTCGTTCTAAAATCTGCGATAGTTACTCCTTGCGAATTTCAAAAATGAACACTCATTTCGGTTATATGAAAAGCAGCTATATAAAATTTAGTATCAAGAAGTTTTAGTTAAAACAATTTGAATTTATTACTGTGGTTTCAAGTTCTAGCTTCTAAAATATCTTTTTTATTTTTCTTGTAGACAAGTAACCATGGTACAATATGAAATAGGTGTGTTTTTAACCTTTTAAGCAATATGGACGAGATATCCCACCTCCTTATAAGCCTCTAATTTTTAGCATTGACAAGTCCACATATTTTAAAACACTTTTCCTTATACCCCCTTAATTTGCACTTGCTGACAATCAAAATATATGGCATTTTAAAGGGAGGTTTAGTGATTTCTGCAGTGTCATTTAAATGATTGGCATATACAGTGAAGTCACTTAGTTTCATAATTAAAATTACATATTTTCTAAATTAAACATGACATACCAAACATTTAAAGAAAATTTTAATGAATGCAAAAATACAAGCACTAAAAATCTGTGAGTATCACAAACTAGCCCGGGAAAAAAAATTAATCACAGCTATATAAATACAGAGTCCCACAATGGGAAATATAATTTTTAGGGGGGGGGGAGAATTTCGGAATGTGTTTTTCTATTAAGGCTTGGAAATTTTCAGAACTCCCACCATATTTGTAAAAGTTCAAATTTAACTTTTTTTCAACATTCTAACAATTTTCTGATTTCTTCTTTCAGTTAATATATTTTTCACATATTTAGCTTCCATATTTTTTATGGGCATCGGTTGTCAGCCATCTGGTTGGGCATTTTGCTTTGCCTGTTGTGCCCTTTGTGTTTGTATTTTATTTTTATTTTTCAGTGCTTTCTTTGGGGAAGGGATTTGACTAAGGGTTCTTAACGTTTTGTATTCAACAAACAATTTGTGCCAATAAGATGAAGTGCACAGACCCTTTGTTTTAATAAAACGAAGGACATAGACCCATTCACAAAATAGTATTCTGTATACAGCAATGTAAAAATGTCTTAATTGTTCTCTCATACAAGCTCACAGACCCTCTGAAGTCTTCCCACAGATTCCTGTTCAAGAACCATTGCTTCTGAAAGTTTTGCTCCCTCAACGTGAAGAGGGGTTACTTTTTGAGGAACAAGAATTGCAAGTAACGTAAAAAAAGAATACAAACTGGGGGGGGGGGGGGGGGGGGGGAAGCTTCCTGACAATAAGTTCTAGTTACAGGAGCATCAGGATTTCAGAGATGGGATTTGGTGGAACATGGGTTTTCACAGCAGCCCACGTCTCCTGAGATGAACCAGCTTATATCCCCTAGGAGTACAGAGTGGGGGGTCACAGTTGGTCTGGAGATGAGACATAGGTAAAAAGGTTGGGAACCGCTGGCTTAGTTATTCAGCCCGAATATCTGTGTAAATCTAAGGACAAACTAATTTTAAGGATTATATTACAGTGAAATCTGTACAAAACAGAACATTAATAGACTGAAATAATATTGTTTTAGGCCGGGATCACGCTATAAAAGTTTTAGAAAAGTTCATTTATAAAACTTGAAAAATACAACTAATAAGCGTATCGGTTACATTCCAGCGAATGTAATCAATAGGCTTATTGATTGTTTTCCTCAAGTTTCACAAAAGAACTTTCCTAAAACTTTTATAGTGTAATTCCATCCCTAAACAGATTTCAGTTTCATAAAGGTGCAAATAAAAGCACCAATCATTGAACAGACTGTACTTTGGTTCTGCTTAAAATCACTTTTTGTCAGGGTTGGCAAGGTTTCAGACAGTGGTTTTTACCATACTGTCTAAAACTGTCCTAATCTGTCCAAAACCTCATATTTATAACTATAAGTGAAAAACTTAGCAATTTGATGAAGAGGTAACTTCTATAATCAAATAATAAACTTTATATTATATAAATTATATTATATTATTAAAATTACATTAAATATAATAAAATTTTGAAATTCAAAACAGTATGTGCAAAGGGTTATATGACTGATATCAGGTTATCCAACAATTGAAAACTGAACTGTCTTGAGGTTAAATATTAGATTTATGGAAACATGAAAGATACAGAATGGGATAGAAATTTGTCACATGAAAACTAGAAAAAAGCAATACATATGACTACAGAATGAAATTAAACTTACATAATAATTGAATTCTAATAATCAAGAGCAGCTGCGTCTTTTAACATTTAATAACACATAACTAATTTAGCTGCCTTATCCGTGCCAAGATGATTTTTAAGATAACAAAATTTTAAAATATTCTTTCAATTGACGCATAACTTGGGGGATACGGAAATAAAAAAACAATGTGTTAAAGACAGTCTTTTGATAAGCCTTCTCCCAGTGTTTTTCTCATTGCTGTCTTCCATGTGATAGAACTGTAAATATAGCTTGAATTTATTCAGTGAAATATTAGCTTCTAGCCTCATAAGAGCAACAATTTAAATTTAACAAATATTTTGGGTCTTGAAGTCTTTCATCATTATGTAGGCATAATCAGTGTTTGTGAAATTGTGTTCTGTTAGTCATGTGTAGGTGCTACATAGTGGCCTCATTTTCTTCAGATATTTTCCTTTATTTATAATTAGTTTTTGAAAATTGAGAATGTAAAATAGAAAGTTCACTTGAAAATTTTAAGAAAAAAGTTTGAAAAGTCAAAATAGAACAATTTGCATTAAATAAACACTACACCATTGATATATATTCACATCAGTATATTGGTGTCTAATAAAAAATATTTTTGTTTAGTAATAATGCAATTATAACTGTGACTGCGTATTTGGTACCTCCAATATAATGTATTTTTTAAAGATAAATGTTTGGACAGATTCAGCAGGGTTTTGGACAAGCACTGTCCTAAATACAGTACCTGCTTCATAATCATACTTTAAAAACAAGATACAAAGTATAAATAACATGTACAGCAAACTAAAAAATTGAAAACAGTGTTTATTTAAACCGTAATATGAGTGATATTAATTTACTATCAGATTTCCAGCTTAAAACCATCAATTTGGTGAATCAACTTAGAAAAAAAACCAAATGACACCTTTTTGAAATATTTTTGATTTAGTTTTATTTTCTGCTAGTATTTTTTTTTTTAATATGTTAGTATCGTGGGGGGAAAACCAAAAACCAAAGATTTCCACATAACATTTTGAAACTTGGAGGTTTTGGAGTTTCAGACACTTTTGGACAGTTTTCCTACATGTCCTGTCCAAAACCCCAACCCTGCTTTTTGTCTCGTACAGTGTCCGTTTTAGGTTTCACTGTAATTAAATTTTTCCCGATCATATTTTATTGTGCAGTGTATATACCCTCCATAAAAAAAGATATGTCAGGGTGAATTTCTAGGATTTGGAAAACATGAAACTGAAAATAGAATCCTGCTGCATTAAGGTGGGAGGGAGCATGAATTGCAAAGGTTTCACTGCAAATAAATCATAGAAATCAAAAGCATACCACAGGATCCCTCTGGAATATCACAACACGACCACCCTTATCTCCAGTCGCTAAGAGATTGCCATCATGATTAAATTCAACACAGGATATTATGTCAGCTGTAATAAAAAGAAAACCAGTCAACAAAAGTCAGGAATTTTGACATCCAAGTCTATATATTAACAAAAACTCAAGCTAAAAGCACATGAAGGAAAAAAAATCAGACAAAGACATGCCAACATTCAATAACTTTATCACAAAATATTTGACAAAATAAAATCTACAGCAGTACTAATAAATGGCAGCTTTAAAAAAATTGGAAGAAATCCCAAATCCCTTATCATATAGTTTTCCACATAAAATTCTCAAAAACGTTTGACTTGCTTCCATTTTGCTTCATAATTTTTTCTATATGAGCTTTAATATGTACAATCAAACCTCGTTAATGAGTCACTCTTGGGAGACCAAAAATGTGACCTCGTAAGCAGAGTGACTCGCCAAATGGAGCAAGCCATGGCAGAGCTGACTCCTGTCCCCCTATTGATGCAGAAACAACCAAATTTCAGTTATTCAAATAAAAATCAGCCATGAAAATTGATTATACGAGTTATTCTTAATCAATGTTTATCTGCCAGATTACAATTACACATTTGAATAAACAAATATTACCTTTTGGAAATTTAAAAAAATTGATAATTTTTCCACATGTTTATGGGAACAGAAGCATTGTGTCTTGTATGACAGATTATTTCTTTTAGAACATCATAAATGGAAATGAAATATTCTTTAAGAGCTCTGAATTTTTTTTTCACTGAAAAAAATACTAGCAAGTTTTGTTCACATGAAATTGGTAGCTGAAAAAGCGATCCTTTTCTCCAAAGAAAATAAAAATTGGAGGTCTGTTGTGCTTTCCATTCCTGATACAATTTTTTTCATTGGGTTGATTTTTTTATATTCCTTCACTAACGCTGCTTTGTCTTCAAAGGCGAATGAACTTTTTGAAGTTCTGAGAACATTCTGAGAGTAGGGTGAACACAGGGTTACAGATGCTCCCCAAAGCAGAATATACCAAAATCTGTGGCGTACATCACAGAACAATGTGCTACTGCAGAACAATCTGGAAGAATTTTAAGTGCACTGAAGAAACACTATTACACGGGAATCTTTACTACATAGCAGAATATTTCCAGATAGCTGAGGGCTTGTTACAGAACAATTTTAGCATTCTGCTTTGGGGCCAATGCTGGACAATCATCCAAGATTTGTTTAAAATGTAAAAAAAACCTACAAAAATATTGAGCAGCTTGACCTAAATATTTTTTCTCCCTAAAAAAACAGCAAATTTCTGCCATGTACATTTTTCAGCAAAAGAAGAGGGTATTGAGGCTTCAATGGCTTCTGCTTGAATTGTCAAGAGTGAACTTATCCCATGTACTGTACAGAGTTTCTGATTCGAATGGGAATTTTTGAAAGAGTGCTTTCACAAAAATGACTTCTTAAGCAGAGTGGAGTGAAGCATTATCGGTAGTTTAATGACATCAAAGCCCCATAGAGGTCAATTGGGATTTCCAAAAAATGACTCTGTAAGAGAGATGACGTATTAGCTGGGTGATACACACTAATAAGGCTTGATTGCACATTATGGGTTTTAGCAGGATTGATTTAACTTGGGTGAACAAAAATATTTACAAAAGCAATTGTCCTGACACATAACACAGTAAAATTGCTTTATATTAAATTTGTTTATTCTGTGCCTTCACAAAATTATGCATGTATGTGTATGGTTTTTTTAATAAGTAAATTTCTACTACAAAACAAACTTTCTACAGATTATGTGCAGAAAGATGGGCAAATACTAAGAAAATTCCATGTCCACTTAGAGTGTGTAATTTATATGTATGTGTGCGTGTATATATTCTATTTGAAGAATTTCAAACTGAAAATAAACTTTGTCAAGTGATTTTATCCACTAAAATAAATATCCACTTATTTGATGCTAAATTTGAATTACAAAAACAAAAAAATATTTTTATCTGGGACATCCACTCAAATTCAGCCTTACATAAAAGTAGATTAACACCACAATCAAGACTAAATAAATCAGCTACTCTAGTGATATACAGTAGAAACCTAGAAACAGTTCAGATATAAATAACCGTGGTAGATAGACATTTCAAAAGAATATAAAAAATAGAAGTCTGTTGATCACATAAATAAATGCATTCGGTACAATTGTTTTTCTTTGTAAATATTCAGATATCTAATCACATACTGCTTCTTAGATTTATTGAGCCAACCCTGGCTTGTTATGAATGACTAGCTGCCACCCAGTCATTCACCGACTCCTGCAAAATGGCATGAGAGACAGGAGCTCTTTAACTCTTTAACGCCCAGACAGAAAACCTGGGAGGGTCGTGAAAATACCAAGTTTTTTCTGTTCGAAGTGAACTCGTCCAAATTTCGGCCACTTTCCCTCTCCCTACCCTTTCTCCATGAGTTTCTATTCATGCCACCCTTTGCATTGACGTTCACCCTTTAATTTCAATGGATTTTCGAGAGATAATTTGTCTACTGAAAACACCCCCTTTCCTCACAGTATTATCTCTTTGTAAAATGCATTGAGTACCCTTAGTCCATTCTCAAGGAACATTCTAGTACATCAGCTTTTAAAATCCCATTGATAGGGCGTTGCAGTTGTCTTTTCCGTTCCCGCCTCTGACAAGAGCTTTCATCTTCTTCCCCGTTGGTGACAAAAGCCCACCAAAACATACTCATACCCCTAGCTGGGCCGACTTGAGGCGGTTATGGGCATTAACCTACTCGGCCGACTTCGGGCGATCTGGGCATTATAGAGTTAAATATAGGCTGAAATGCTTTCTAAACTAAACTGTTTTTTTAATTCTCTTATGCAATTTTTTTTTACTCAAGTTTTTTGACTCATTGGCTGTCCGTAGCCCATTTTTCAAATTTTAAAATGACAGCTTTCTTAAACAAAAATATACTTTCAATACATTTTTTTTAAAGATAAGTATACTTTCAAACTTTTCTTTTATAATTTTAAATATTTTTCATCAGTACTTCATAGCCAAATGAAAATTTCCCAACTATTTTTATTTGGCATTTTAAACACATCACCTGCCACAGGTAAATTTAAGGTTTAAAAATAAAAAATTTTGCAGTAAAAATAGAGAAAAATATAGTTACTGATTGTGCTATCTTTGACAGCAACAATGGATAATTGTTTAACAAATTGAACTTAAGTAAGAAGAGACGAGTGCGTTTATTAAACGCCTTTCTCTTGGCTATTTTTTTTTTTTTTTTTTTGAAAAATATAGAATTAAAAATTATTTCCACTGTACAACATGTCTCAGTCAAGAGGCTCCTGTTATTTCATTAAAAAACATGTTTTAAACATGCATAGCTTTTTATCAGAGTTGAAAAACTCTTCTGCTTTTAGCAAAAAAATTAGAAATCTATTGTCCTACCGTAAAATTGACAAAATAATTCAGATTATCAGCTTGTCCAAGTTTAAAAATAACTACAAAAATAGACAGAAGATGTTGTGAGTGTCAAGCATAAATATCAAGTTAATGATGAAATAGGCAATGAATGTTGCCAAAATGCCATGTTAGATTTGCCTATCTCTTGACAAGGTTAAACTTAATTCTTTTGCCATGAATTTTAAACAAACTTCACTGATGCGAGTACCAAATATACTTGCAAATAAGCAGTTTTTTTGTTGTTGAAAAAGTTGTTCCTCAAGTTGGAGGGGGAGGGAATCAGCTTATAAACAGGTCAGTGTCCGAGTAGAAAATATCGACCAACCCCCCCCCCCCCCCCACCCAATTCATCAAATCATATAGCTACATGGCCTCTGCATGACTAGTTCTGAGATCTGTGACGTCATTAGACTACTTTAGATGACGTCACTAACTAGTAGAGTAATTTTTTGAAGACATGTTCAAACCCATAGAGTTGATGACGCTAAAACTAAAGCAAAAAAATCAAAACTTCATTGGCTTTGATTCCCAGTGGACTTCTATTTTCCAGCCTTCAGATGAAAGCATCAACAATCCTTTTAAAGATTTAAGGAATTTATGGACCAAATGAATGAGTTCAAAAGATAAAGAAACAAGAAAAAGCAGCACCCTAAAAAAAACCAGCATTGCCCTAATGTGCCAGTGGATTCAAAAGGTATGGAATTCTGTTTCACCAAAATCACCAAATCCTTTTTAAAAAGTGTCCCATCAGTATTGTGATGAATAGAATTGAAGACTGCATCCTCTTTGAAAGTGAGGATGCTGATGATACCACAGTTGAAGATGAAAACACAGTTGGATAATCAGAAGAAATGGATTAGAAGGTTCGAGTCATTTTTCATTGTAACTTTCATTTCATGAAAATATGCTAATTTTTCCACCTCTAAAATGCACTGATCCTGGGGGTAGGCTTATACACAGGTTTTAAATTTATTACAGTTTTGGTGGTCATGAAGTGAGGGGGTCAGCTCATACACAGTATAGTTATCAGCAGGTAAAGTGCTCCTAAGAATTTTTTTTTGGTTGCCATTTATTTTAGAGGGAATTTTGTTCATTTGATGATTTTTGTTGCACCATGGTCATTTTCTGCACACGAGGGCTAATTAGACCTATATATATATATATATATATACCATATTGCAAATTCCGAACGGCAGGCTTGTTTTTATACTCATCGAGAATTTGGTGCGCTAACCCCGCGATGGGGGACTTCCTGCAGTAGCAATTTTTTCTATGGTCATGTCGCCGTTTCTGTTGTACCCGTGTCAAGAAAGTTTGCTGACAAGGACGAACCAGGTATCGAATGTGCAACACCTCTAAACATCCTTTGGTACTTTAGGTATCTTATCGACCTGGGCTACCGCACCCAGGTATTTTGTTCATATCTGTCCAATATTGTGAAAACCCATATAGAAACATTAATGCAAAACTTGTTGTGCATATGGTTCCACATGCTATGACCATAACAGATATAACCAAGTTTTTCCATGTCGCTGGGTTTTTCCTTTGTTTGCTCATCTTATTTTTCATCACTTATAAAAAAAATTTGAGGAAGTATGCATTTACAAAATTTTCAATTGATTTTAAATCAAGCATCACATTTTTTTTTTTCATTCCCTGACAACGAATTTGCTGCTTGTTAGACTAAAGGCCACATCACACTACAAGAGACATGTGAGTTCTGATTCTTGGAAATTCTGTGCCATACAAATTCCAGTCACAAAATTTACACAAATCTGAATACACAAGACCTCTGACGTGATGATTTCTGGCATGGGCATTCCCGATAAAATTATGAGGATAATTCAAGTGATGCTATCACACAGCGTTCCTCAGGTTCGCGTAGCCAGCATCATGTCCAGAGAATGTCAGGTGCTAAGCGAAGTCATCCAGGGGTCTGTGTTATGCCCGATCTTATTTACTTTCTACACTTACGATATCATTCAGGCTGTGTGATCCATACCTCTATTGTAATTTGCTGATGGCGTTAAGTTATTCTCTCCGGTAGAAAACAATAGGGGTCTAAGAATTGCATGCCAACAACTTTTCCATTACAATTATCAGTATAAACTCACTTTTTCAACATCAAAAAGCGGATCAATGCATTTGAGTAAATGCAGCGATCCTGAATATTATCAACTAGGTAATGAATCGTTACAGCAAGAATGAAACAGATACATGCATGGATTTAGGTTTACAATGAACCGCATACTGGATTTTACTGAACATTATCAAGGATTAGTTTGCAAAGCTAATAGAATTTCATATATGTTATGTACGGCATACCGCAAATGTGACGGGCATATGTTATCATATGTTTTCTGTGTGTATATTCGCCCGACTCTGCAGTTATGTTCACAAGTATTGAGCCCTTACAAAATTAAGAACATAAAGCTACTCGAAAAGACAGTTCCTTTACCTAATGAATAGCTGGCATGGATAGCTGGTCTTATTGCACTTGACTTGAATTTCTTCTATGCTTGCTCTCGACTTGAATTTCTTCTATGCTTGCACTCGACTTGAATTTCTTCTATGCTTGCACTCGACTTGAATTTCTTCTATGCTTGCACTCGACTTGAATTTCTTCTATGCTTGCACTCGACTTGAATTTCTTCTATGCTTGCACTCGACTTGAATTTCTTCTATGCTTGCACTCGACTTGAATTTCTTCTATGCTTGCACTCTCTGGAATGGCATAGAATCCCTGCAGACCTGAAGATGTGTTACAAGCTAATCCACCAAATGGTTTATCTACCATCGGGACAACCTTTCTTCAATATCATGGACACACAAGCTAACCTACCGAGGCATCACTTCCAAATAAGAATACCAACATCCAGAAGAAAGACTGCCTTTCCATAGGTACAGATACTGTGTGGCGAGCATATGGAACAGTCTGCCATCTGAACTTCTACGCGCCTCCTATGTAAAATTTGCTTCCGTTATTGAGGATTTCAACTTGGCTCTGTGTACGAAGTGGTTTCCCTTCTGACTACTATTCCTAATTATTTTTATCATTTTATTACTTTTCCAGCGCAAGTGCATTCCATACCTTCTGGGTTATTGTAAATAAAAATATATAAATAAACGTAGAACCATGTCATGTCAGAGTAATGCGAAGCTGTTGTGCTGTCACAGTACATAAATTCTAAGCACAAAATACATTGTTCTAATAACTGAAGCTGCACAGTTGAAATTCAATTCAGTGAGCATAGAAAATAAAACATGATATAGATAATGCTACACCAGTCTAGAACTCCACGAGCACTGAAATTTTATCGTTTGAAACACGTGCCCTTGCACTTATTCAGTGAAATGCATGTATATGAAAAATATTGGCACAATGGTTCTGAAAAGCCATGCCAAATAATTGAATAATATTTGATTGTTTTCTCTTTGCTCATGTTTTATTTTGAAATTTCAAAGTCAATAATGATAGCATTAGCCTGAGCAGCTCAATTAAACAGAAAGTTCTACTTCTATAAAAATGTATATATACTGTTGTTAATCTATGGAAATACATGAAAGCAACAGATCCTGAATGAATTATTTGCAGTAAAGGAATTGAAAAAAAATCCAAGAGACCAGAGAAATCATTTCATAACAACGGAATTTTGATATAAATGAATTCCAGATTTTTACATTGGTCCCATGTAAACTTATCTGGGAAAAGTTTTTGCTAAAACAAGATTTTTGCTATAACAGTATTCGTTAAAATGAGAATCAACTGTATTATTTTTTCTAGTGCTTTCTTAGTGTTTGATAAAACTACCTTTAAATTATTGGATTATCTAAAACAAGGCTCAACAAATCCCTTGTGCCAGGTCGCCATGATGACTAAGAAAATTGATATTGGCGAATAAAGTTTTGTTTGTGTAGTTACTAAATTGCAAGCTGAGGGCAGCACAAAATGTTTGGAATTTATAGCAGCATGTCTGCCAACATGAAACAGGATGATTATGCCCTGAAAAAGAAGCACTATTTTGGGCCTTTTTCTTTGAATAAAAAAAATTTTTCTGGCACATAGATTTTTTGCGATTTGTCCAGCCTTGATTTAGAACAAATTAAGCAATTTTCCATAAAAAACCTTTTGAATTATATCAGATCACCATATCATAAGACATGCAGCTATGCAACAGACAGGCCTATGCCAATCGTCAACATCACAATTCACTGTCATCGATAAAATGCAAAATTAATATCCCATACAGTGGTATGAAACTTACTCCATCAATAACAATACAGTTTCACTCTATTTTTAATACCCAATTCAGTTGAGCTGAAACATCACAGAGTTCCTGGAAAAATCTGCTTGACCGTTTCTCTGATTATTCTCAACGAAAAATTTTATTCACCAAAAAGGTGTACGTTATTTAGTCTAAAGCAAAAGACTAAAAAGTTTTAGTCTTCTGCTTTATCGGATTACTCCCCCCCCCCCTCCCCCACTGACTTTTTTTCAAATATTTACATATTTCCCTGACTTTTCCCAAATGTTTTACATAACCTCAGACTTTCTGCATTTCTACCATCTGCATGCTCTTCATAGCAAAGATATGGGTGAAGGTGGTAAAGATTTTAAATAAAACTAGAATTGGTGCTCTTGTGGTCAGCAAGATAAAGCACTGACTGCAAGAGCACCAAATAAAAATTGGCAATTGAGAATAGAAAGGATTTACGATTTAGCGCAGGGTAACATTGTTGTGGACTGGAACTTGGTTTACAGTAGCAACTCTAGTAAACTAGAAATGGATTACCTTTTGGGTTAGATAATACAATTGAAAGCCAACGTAGATGAACCCAAAATTGCAAAAGAACCACGGCTATACACATTTTGAAACTATATGAAGTTCCTTCATACAGTTCCGAAATGCGTATAGCCGTGATTCTTTTATAATTTTGGGTTCGTCTATATCTAGTAAACTGTTCGAAATATCCAGCATTCGGTATGTATCAAAGATGACATAAAATTGAAACTTCAAATCAGGGATGCAAAATCTCCAGCCACCAAGAGGTTCCATCCAGATCACAAATGGTGTTTGGATAGAAAATACATGTTCCCATAGTTGACCATAATCACTAAATAAAAGTATAGGAAATCAAGAATCTCCATGTGAAAATACAGAATTACCTTATCACCAAAAAAGTTGCCAAAAGCAACCAAAACCACTAAAATAAAAAAACAAAAATCACCAATCAGCTGGCAATGAGATGCTTATGAAAATTGGAGTAGATTAAAATGTAATTCCCAGAAAAAACCATTAGCTAGTGAGATGAATATTTATATGGCTATAATTACTTATGGCCATAATTATTGCCAAATTTCTCAAATTATAGTTATAATTATCATATAATAATTATAAGCTTTGAAAATAATGTTCCACTAAATGTATTAACTAGGACTCAGATATTTATGACAAGTCATATTTCGGTCATTTGCGAGCTATTGGTCATATTTTCAGAATTTTCAACTTTCAGGCCACTGTGGTGGTCGAGTGGTTATAGTGCCGGACTCGTGATGCGAGGATCCGGGTTCGAACCCCACAGTGGTGGTCGGCTGAAGTTGGTTTTCTGTGGTTCCCAACTTCAAGGCGCAAATGCGAGCCGATCTCCCCGTTAAAAAGTCTCGCCACAGAGAGCAACAGTCCTACAACAGTAAATCATTCAACCATAACACTTCACTCATAGTTAGTAAAACTGGGGGCAGATGACAGCACTACACATAACAAGCACTACACAGAAACAAACTTTACGTCAGGTTGCACTACACGTACACGCACATTCCCGCATGTACCGATTCGTTGGGGGGTTCCGCGGGGGGGGGGGGGGAGGTGCATGTGTGGTGTAGTAGTAGTAGGTAGGGGCTCGGGGATCCATGATGTTCTTAAGTCAGCCACCTCGTTGGGCAATTTGCCTGTTGTGGCGTTGTATTTGTATTTGTATTTGTATAAGATCTTGTTTTAGTCATTTATTACCAAAAATTGGGCCCTGTGTGCTTAAATTTGAGTGCTCAGAGTAAAATGTGAATGAATTTTACAACTTCAGAGAGAATATTTTCAGCACTGATGGTAGCCACTGTGTGGCCATAGGGGTGATTCACAACACAAACACCTGGGTTCAAATACCACAAGTGGCGCAGTGGTGGTGGGCCAGAGTAGGTTTTCTGTCGTTTTCTAGTTTCAGGCACAAAGAGCCGTGATCTCTCCATTAAAGTCTTGCAACAGATGCTACATCCAGGGCTGCAACTAAAAATAAAAATTGACACTGTCACTACCCATTTTAATGTCCCTCCCCTTAATTTTGAACAAACAAAAAACTAACTTGGCAGTTGGCACCCGTGCTCGTCTCTGTGGCACGAGACCTTTCTGCCCTACTCTAATTGTGGCCTGGCTTACAACTGTGCAAATATGCAAACAATTGCACTTCACTCTTAATTCAAAATACAGATGGCAGAACTAACTTCACGCACAACACTAGATGCACGTGCAAGCTGTTAGGTATGTTTTCTGTATCAGTTTGAAAAAAGGTTGATTAAAAAGGTAAATTGACAAATTTTTTGTTTATAATAAGAAACAATAACTGAAAAAAAGATGGAATAATGGAAAAATGATAAGGTCATGTTATTGAATTTTAACATATTATTTTTGTTCTTTTAGGTCATAAATGCTTGCATAGTTTCAAGCATTTTAGGTCTATATAACTTTTACTTTGAACATATAAACCTTGTTCAAAATAAAGGTAAAAAGGTGCATTTTCATTTTAAAACAAATCGGGACAGCTAATGAATGTTCTGTAAAATATGGGTCGTATGGTCACTCCATGTATACAAGTTCCTGACCCACAAATGGTAGCAATATAGTATAATAGCAATATAGTGGACTGAAAAGGTTGTACACCCCTGCTTTAAATCATCAACAAGGGGATTAGGACAACCATTCCTCATTGATGCTAGAAGTCAAAATAGGATTTGTGTCTAATCCACAGGGACCGCATGGATATTGCAAAGTACATCACAAATAAATGTGATGAGTGTGATCCAAGCAATGTATCCACACAAACAATTTTATCATGCCATATACATAGGTGCTAATTCTCATACTCGAAAAACCTGTAGTTTGTCATGCAACCAAATATTTCGGTGCCAAAAAACATCATACAAATAAAACGGCTGATAAATTCAGGTCTGAGTAATGAGATAGACTTCATTCCAGGCACATGGTTAGGTATTGTTTTGCTTGGACTCTGTACATATATTTTAATTACGTTACATAAATTACGCCATACAATACACATATATCATTTCATGACATAAAGATACAAAGAGCATAATAAAGAAATGAGAAAAAAACGGGACAGGCAAATGGAAAAATCGGCAACCAGACATATCTCATGATCACAAAATAAATGTATACAAAACTTTTTTCTTTCAAGTTAAATGTTACATTATATACATAAAAATTGAAAGCAAATCAAAATTGAACGCACTAGACACATCTAAGCTACAAAAAACTATTTCTAAAAGAATCGTGCCGGTATGAGGGATGGGTGCTACGAATAAATGATTGATATATATATATATATATATATGAACTCATGCAAAGTGCTGCATCAGATCATCGCCCTACAAAATATCAATGTTTACCAGTTAACGGCATGTCCAAGCTTACAAAGAACCATTCGCCATTTCTCCGCAACGCTTCTCTTGAGTCACTCATAAAAACGATTTCGTTTCGCATGTAAATAAGAAGTGATTGCGAATTTCTTAAATTTTTTTCCATACAAAACGCAGTAGTAGGTTAAGTGATTATATTTTTTGCTAAGTACTTGCCTTCAGCCACTTCGTCGTCGAGAGTACCCTTCACTTGTGAAAAACACCACTGTATATCCCCATTGCCTGCAAAATATTTTTAACAAAACAATAAGAAATTTATGAACTTTTAAGAAGAATGTATAATGTCACATGTAATAAATTCAAATAATATAACAGTTGTAACACACAGAAAATATAATATCCAGTTCCAAACAGGGTTTAAGATAGATAAAAAATTCCTTTCGCAAAAAAGGAAAAATGAGGGGGTGGAACTTTAGCAAAATGCTACGATGATAATGATTGATGGTTGGATGTCTACTTGTTTCGTATCTCCTGTACGCATTTTTGTGAAAGTGGCTACCACTTCTTTCGCATTCTAAGATTGTCTACGATTTTCTTTCACATTTTACAAAAAATATGACCTTAGCTTAAACCCTGGTTCCAAGCAATACAAATGAATAAATATGCATTACAGCGAAACAGCTAGAAATCCTTAAGGCGGCTACTTGGTAGTCAAACATCAAGGAAATAGAGGACCTGCTGTGCAATGCTACTGGGGCTATATATATATATATATATATATAGTAAGGGCTGTCTCACCATGACGGGTCACAGCTTTAATACCTTTTAACGAAAGCAACACTGAAATACCACAATAACTATGAATAGGTTCTGCCAGGGAGATTTTTACCATAAAATACAGAACTACAGTAAATCACGAAAAACTATGGAAGTCTTTTTTTTTTTTCAAAAGTATTTGTCTTTTATTGTCGATTCCTCTGAATTATATTATCCTATAGAGTACAAAATTATGTCACACAAAGACCACATCCCTGAAGAATGATCAAGCTGAATTTGAAATGAAGCAAAGAGAAGCCTTGTTGATAGTCGTTGTGAAGGTTTGACTGTTCGCATATCTGTAAGTTGGATCCTGAGGTGGGCCTTTACACCAAAAAAACTTTCAATTACGGAATTGAAAAAAAAATGAATGCAACTAGAGGTTTTATCAAGTTTCTTCGTAACATTTTTCATGCATAAGTTTCTACAAAGAAAGCAGAAGAGGGATGTCAATAACAACCATAGTGATAGCATTGTTCCAAAAAAAATCCAAGAAATTTCATTCATTCTGTGAGTAAAATTCACGGCAACCTGACCAAAGCATAACCAAATGGAGGTTAATTCCCAATGTATGGTATACCTTTCTGTCGCCAAATTTACAGTTGCGGCAAAGCAGCTATATCTCTCACCAACATAATCCTTCCAAATCTTGAAATGTAGATGGCATCACTCTTTCTCTCTCTCTGCGCCCAATTTTATATATCGCCTTAATGTTGCCATTTCATATTGATTATTCTGTGTTTTTACACTAGTGCTTAAACTGTCTTTTCTGTGCCGTTTTCCTCCACTGTAGCTGTTTTTTTCTGGTTTTTTTCTTCTGCATTATGGCTGATCACATCGATTCGTTTCTACACAGTCTACAATTTCAAGGGCTGAGAAGTATTATCGACTTCTGAGAATGTGCCTTATAGAATGCCCAACCTGCCATTTACGAATGAAATGGGTGGCAAGAAAAGATGCAAGCAATGGTTTTTTTGGTCCTGTCAAGTTAAATGTTCACATAAAATGCGAAAGTCTACCCATGGAGACACGTGGTTTGAAAGCCTGCTCATGCTCACAACTTTTTGAAAGTTACCTACTTGTGGGTGAAGTGAAAAAAATTCTCAGATTTCTCACAAACTCCAAATGTCAAATATAATAAGTGAGTTTTTACTGAGAATTACATGTGGAAGCAGTAGTGAATAAAAACATTGTTCTTGGTGGTCCTGGCGCCATAGTAGATTGACGAAAGTAAATTTTAAAAAATAAAATATAACCACTGTAAACGAGTGAGGGGTAATTAGGATCTTGGTAACGTGGAGCAACAAATGCTTTGTTGAAGTGATTTTAAACCAGGGAAAAAATGTGCTATCAAACGTGTTGAAAAATATATATACTATCGGGAACAATAGCAATCTCTGGTTGCTGGAAATTGTAGACCTGTCTTGACGATGGTTTTCTTCACTTCACCACAAATCACAATGTAACACTTCAAATTCAAAGATCCAGAAATTGATGCCTATACTAATACCTATGGCACATTAATCAAGAGCTTGTTACGTGGTGTGCATCTCTGTAATTAACAATTCAATTTGTACCTGGCTGAGATATGGCTGTCTTCATACAGGCGAAAATCGACCACATTTAAACAATTTAATAAAAAGTCACGATCTCTAAAAATAGCATAGAGAATGAGGAGAATGTGATGAACGTTCATTATGATATTTATTCAGGAACAGATGCAGTAGGGTCCGCCACGACTTTGGCGACTTTTTTCTCACGATAAGTCGCCAAGATCGTCATAATGCTTCTCTGGATTGTCGTATTCTTAACTTTTCCGGTTTCGTTGGGTGATACCAGATGGCGCTAGCTTCGCCAAACAGGATTTTTTTTTTCTTCTTTTGTTCACCGTGTTTTTTCAAAAATTCTAAGCAGCCGTTGTTCCATTTCCAGCGCGTCTCTCTCTCTCTTTGATTATTATTCCGCCCTTCTGTAGTCATTACAGATTATTATCTACTGCTCAGGTTGTATCATACCGTTTTATTATTTCGTTGTATTTATTAGTTATTCATCCATTGCCCTGCCTTCCGTTTTATCGGTTTATTATTTAAAATGAACCTACAGAATTTTTCATGCCCGGATCCGTTTATTAAAAAAAAGGTCCGGGTTTTAATGCATAGAATATTTATTTATTCAACATGCCCGGATCCATTTATTTAAAAAAAAAGGTCCGGATTTTAGTGCATATAATATTTATTTATTCAGCATGCCCGGATCCATTTATTTAAAAAAAAGGGTCCGGGTTTTAGTTTCAATACATAGAATATTTATGCCCGGAATTCCTTATGCCCCGATCTTTTTATTATTAAAAAAATGGGCCAGGTGTAATTTTTTTTTAACTGATATTTTTTTCAATTTTTATGCTTGGTGGTTTCTATGATGTTTTGCACGCTGATGTTTTTTTTTCGGCGTCCGTAGTGTCTGACGGCATTGGAGACTCTTCGTCAGGCCATCAGACATGTGTGGCGCCAAATAATCACCAAGTGGCGGACCATACGACAGCTGTTCCTTCATTCACATGCAAATGCGTTTTTGACAATATTTAGTGAAAACTTGCTTTTCAGCATCAGAGGTGTTTTTACCATGTTTTTAATCATTTTTCAATGTTCTAGCAATAACCCTAGCACAGGGGTTTTCAACCGGTGCTCCGTGAGCACCTCCCAGGGGCTCCGTGGTAACTCGAGAAAAATAATATAGATCAATAAATTCAGTAGATAAATAAATAAAAGAGGCCTACAGGTTCTCTCTGCCATAAAACTTATCTACAAAAAAAAGCTCCTCGAGTCAAACAGGGCTTCGCCATAAAAATTATATCCTGGATAGCACTCCGCGAGTCAAAAAAGGATGAGAACCGCTGTCCTAGCACATAGTGCCACACCTGCATTTGGCACTACGTGCTAAAACAGTAGCTAAATACAGTATATTGGGATTTAACCTGTTAATTATAATACCATAATTTGTGGCTATAATAGGCCCATCGTAAGGCACACAAGCGAATCCAATGCCACACGTATTACTAAATTCATAAAGGTGAGGAGGTATCGTGCAAACCTTGGTTCATGATTTTGTGTGTCACAATCACATCATTCAAAGTAACGAAATCAACCAGGATACAGGCAATTATTGCCATTCAACTCAGTTATTACGTAACAGATACCCAATAATTTCATGGAGGGGTGCATCGAGCAAACATAGTAACGACTAATACAATAAAATTACAGAGAAATTCATTTAAATTGCTCTAATGAAAGTTCGAATATGTTATAGATGTTCCCAGCGTTTCGAATCTAGTCGATTTTAAGCGTTTCATACTGCTTAATTTACATTCAAGAAGAAAACAGAGCGAGAGCAAATGTTTCGGCAATGAATCGGTAAGGCTTCTTCACACATGTGCTCGGCGTTTATCACTATGTTGACCTGAACCATGTTGTACACAGTCCCTGGCACAATGAATGCACACAATCATCGGAATAAATACGTAAATAAAGGAATTCGACACGACTGATCACCTGTGCTTTCCCCCAAACTGAAGTGATTGGATGGATCAATTAATTTAAACAAGCACACACATTGGGCAAAATTTTTCGAGAATCGTATTTATGGTAATTAGTACCTGCCATAATTGGGAAACGCTTTTCCCTCTTGCAGAAAATCTATCGAAGATAACTTGAAAATTTCCTTTTTCTAAGCCACCTTCGGCATTTATTACACAGTAGTACCATCAACAGGGTTGACACATTATGCGGAAAATGGCGTTCAAATCTGTGTTGCCAAACCGGCCACAACAAGAGAGTTTGTTGGAAGAACATTTTCGTCTTTTTTTTTTTTTCCGCTCAAATCATGATGACCATACATACCGTTTTTTGCGGTATCATTCGGGAATTTTCACGTAGTCAGCCCTTAGAGGAGAAAATAATATTTACTTATATAACTTATATTGCTTCTCAATGAAGAGTCAGCCATGCCAGCTTTTTTGTAAAATGGGTTTTTTTTCATGTTTTCAGGGCGAAGCCAACTTCTATTTTCTTCACAGAAATCATCTATTAAATTTACCTTCCCAACTCATAAATTACATAAAGGCGCGTATACACTTGCCCGCCGATCTTGCAACGCGAGACCCCCCCCCCTGTAGCGGTCCTAATCGCCTCGTGGGTACACATACTTCCTTTGTGTTCCTTTCTTTTCTTTGTGTTCGTGGAAAAAACCGATTCCAGGTGGGTCCAGTGAAAACAGCTCAAGAATCATTCGCAACACCGTACAAATTACTGAACAACCAATTGCGAATGCTTTCATTGCATGATCTGCGCGCTAGTGTATACGCGCTTTTACGATAATTACGGCTATGAATAAGAACATCTTGCCGCTGTGGTGGTCGAGTGGTTATAGTGATGGACACCCATCGCGAGGTACCGGGTTCGAACTACAGTGGTGGTCAGCTGAAGTTGGTTTTCTGTGGTTCCTAACTTCGAGCAGCGAATGCGAGTTTATCTTCCGTTAAAATAAAATGTCTCACTGATAATAAATGTAGCTAAAATAAATGTCTCTCACCACAGAGAGTAGCAAGCCTACAACGATACAAATATTCAACCATTACCCTTCACTCATAGTTTGAAATATATACGGCAGCATTAAAATAAATCATACACAACATTAAAAATACGTACTGTTAGTAGAAGACTGTCAGTAACACTTCCGTCACAACTCAGTCGGGGTACTAAATTTATCATGGCGATAAACCGTAGTTTTGCTCGGTTAAAAAAAAGAAACGATCGTTTCTTTTTTGTATGAGATGAGGCGAAGGATAAGAATATTCACCTCCTAAGGGCCGCCTTAAGAGCATCTGGGCAAATCGATCTTTCTGAGATCCTCCTTATCTGACTAGAAATGCGTTGTTAAAAACTTTCGCAGATCTCATTATCCTGAGGCTCCCTCTGCATTTAAGCCCCCACCCCCCTGGACTGTAGGTAAGTGTTTTGAACTTGTGGATGTGCTCGGACCTTTGGGTTAAGAGAAGGGGGGGGGGAGGATGTGTTTCCTTTCTGGTGGAGTTAGTGTATGATTATGCGTACAGCATAACAGAAAACACTAGTTTTTCTCTTCCTTAATTGTTTTTTTTATTATTATTTTATGTTGGGGTGGGGAAGCATACAGTATCATGTGTCAGCTCACGCAGTAGGGAAAAAATATTCTTGAAAATATATAGGTGGAGATTTTTTAGAAAGTCAAGTGATTTCCACTGTGGCAGTTATAATGCAGATCAGGAAAATTTTAAAAACTGCTTAAAGCAGGGGGTTTTGAACTGTGAGCTGTGGCGCCCCGACAAACTTTTTTTCGGAGAGACTCGTAGTTTTACCATGGAGCAGAAATATAAGCTCTATTTCTCTTCTATTGCTGTAAAAGAATGTTACTGCTCTTGGGAAGCCGCGGGGGAGGGGGGCAGGAGCTTAAGATCTCCTTTCTTAGAGGGCCAGTTGTGCTTCACTTCCCACCATTGGCGACATTTCAGTAATTTTAGCAATAGTTGGCATCATTTTCGACGGCAATTTGCAATGTTCAGTATTTTTGGGGATCCCAATATTCCACATTTTTCTCAAGCAAATATGGTCAGCACGGGGCCTTGATAAAGAAATTTTCGTGGAGGGGAGAGGCAAACATGATTGCACCCCCCACCCCGATGAAAATCGTTGATTTTCCACGGTATTTTAATTCTACCCTAAAATTTGCCACTCTAAAGTTTGGGCCCACGGCAGTTTTCCCCCTTTACCCCCCTCAAGTTTTGGCCCTGGGTCACCACAAATGCAGTATTTGCTCATTTCTCACTCATCAATCATCCTTCTCATCTAAATTTTTGATTTTATTTTCAATGTCTCATAATTTATTTATATTTTATTCCTAATTTTTTCAAATTTTTTTTATTAATAGTTTGACCATCGTCCGAGCTGGACTCATTTAAACACCATCG
This sequence comes from Pholcus phalangioides, assembly GCF_987345545.1. Classification (NCBI taxonomy): domain Eukaryota; kingdom Metazoa; phylum Arthropoda; class Arachnida; order Araneae; family Pholcidae; genus Pholcus; species Pholcus phalangioides. The sequence continues at coordinate 2,398,996 of NW_028301616.1, read as the reverse complement.
GCGCTTCACCCCCTCTGTTCGAGGAGCCAATACCAACTTATATAAGGCGTCGTGTATGAGACAGTTCGAATCCAACCTAAAGGTATGGTTGTTTCTGTACAGCAGTTTCGGAATCACCCATGGCCCCCACAAGGGGTGGGCTGACAAGGCTGCAGCCCTGGGGCCCGGGATGATTTTCATCATTTTTTGTTTTTCACGCTATAAATTCATCATAAAGGGGCCCGTGAAAGATCCCAGCCTAGGGGCCCTGCTTCAGGATGTGGGGGCCATGGAATTACCCCAAAACTCCGTATTTTCCCAAGGTCATGGTATTCTATACGGGAGAGGGATGCTTGGCACAGCTCCATATCATTCCGGAGTGAATCGTTTTCACTTTTTAACGCTAATAATTTACTATAGAAGGGTCTAAAAAATTTTGGCCCTGAGCCAGACCTGTAACTGGGATTTTTGTGGGGAAAGGCAAACATTTTTCCGCCCCCCCCCTACCACTGTAAAATTTGATTACTTTATTAGTGTTTTTCTTGGCCGCTGTGGTGGTCGAGTGGTCATAGTGACGGACCCGGGTTCGAGCCCCACCGTCGCCACAGTGGTTTTCTGTGGTTCCCAACTTCGAGGCGCAAACGCGAGCTGATCTCCCCGTTAAAAAGTCTCGCCACAGAGAGCAACAGACCTACAAGCAGCACAAATTCAATCATAACACATCACTCACTTCACTTCTGAAATATAGATGGCAGCACTGAAAAATCAAACATGACACTACATATGCACTCAGACTGTTAGGTACACACAGTTACACTTCCGGCACAACTCACTAGGTAGTAAATCGCCCATAGATGGTGATAGACCTGAGTTGTGTTTGGTTTGAAAGGAAGAAAAATCCCACCAAAAATTTGTTCCCCCTAAATTTTGCTACCCCTCATCAGTTCCAGCTTTGCCCCATAAATCAGTGGATGGTTCTTCTTAACCAGGGAACCTTGAAAAAATCTATTGGAGATTAGCATGGATAGTCTGTGGACTGCATTAAGTGGACTTAATTGTCAGAAAAGATAAACTCTGCCACAGATATTAAAAGATTACTGTTGCAACAGCCTGTGATTTGATTAAAAAAAAAACCAAATTCTAACTTTTCAAAGGGGGGTTTGCATTTGTGCTCCCAAACGGAGGTAGGGTTGTATTGCAGTGATCAAGTTGTTCAAGGCGTGAATGCAAACTTATCTCCACATTAAAAAGTCTCACCACAGAGAGCAACAGGCTGCCTACAATGGTACAAACATTCAATCATCCAATCATCATACTTCACTCATAGTTCAAAAAATAGAAGGCAGATGGCTACACTACAACAAGCATTACACAGATATGGTTACTAGACACCCTTCTTTTTGATGTCATTTCAACCGTCCTTCTAAACGTACATCTCGTTTTAGAAAATTTGTCTTTTTGTTCTTTTCAGGGGTTTTTGGATTTTTTTCATGCTGAAACAAATATCTTCATTGACATGAGTGTTTATGTGTGCGTGTGTTATTTTTTTCCACACGTTTACATGCTTTGACCAATCACCATCAAAATTCCCAGATTACACGAACCCAAGTTGCAAGTAGGGCAGCAGATACTATCCTAAACATGGCCCAGCTTGCTCCAGAATAATATGAATTAATATGAATAATATGAATAATATAAGACAGTTTGAAAAACAGCTCTGGAGTCTTGAAGAAAAACCCAACATCCATTTTAAGAACACCATTGTTCACTCCCCAACAGCAAAAGCTGTGTACTGAATTGAAGGGGGAGAGTGACCTCCTCTATTCAGAAAAAAAAAACAGGATGTGAAAAACACTCAATGCTGATTCCTAGTGGCCCCATCTGTTGTGAAAATTGGGAAAAGGGGCATTAAAAATGGTGCACGTGCAGGCATCCTCCTTTCTGTTTCCGAGACTGGTAACCCTATACACAGAAACAAACTTCACGTTAGGTTCACAACACATACATTTCAACGCGTCCCAAAATTCATTAGAAGTTCCGCAGAGGAATATGGAGGAGGTACATGTGTGGTTTAGTAGTAGTAGTATTGGTCGAGTCATTTAAAAAATGCATATTCTTTCTCTTGTTAGTTTAAAATTGACTTCAGTGCTAAATTTTCATCAACTTTTTGTGTTAATCTACATTTAATTGTGCTTTTAATATTTTTTGTATGGATATTTTGCTGCATTCCTGTATATGCTGAAATAATAGATGCTGAATTCCCCCCCCCCCCCCATAAAACATATAACATCTGGAGGAATGGGGGGAAGGTCCTAAACTTTTTTGTTGCCGCGAAATTGTTGAGACATGCTTGGCCCCGGTATTATGTATTTTGTAACCTCACATATAAATTACATATATATGATTTAAAGCTGATCAGACTCAACTATCATGATTAATTATTAATTTATTCATAACTAACTAGTTGATGAACAAATCAATTAGCTTTATTAGTAAAAAATGCATGCTTAATTTTGCAAATTAATTTCCCCATCAAACATGTTCACAATTAATTCTTCTTCCATCATCATAAAAGCCTAGAAGGACACCAAGTAAATTCGAACATGAACAAAGGAAAAAGTAAACTAAAAGATCAGATAAAGCCCTCTTCACAAGACTGACAAAAATTTGTAAGGTTTAATATGGTTCTGACATTGACATATCATAAGGCATGTTACGCCAGAATAACATCATCCTACACATTCCCATGTCATGTCAATATAGTGTGAATGTAAATACAGAAAACTCATAGATGGAATTTAATATCACATGCATTACCGCATGGCACTTCAGAGTAGTGTGTATGCACCTTTACACTTCATCAGACCTGCTTGACTTCATGCATAACTGCTATGACAGCATCACAGACATATGACAGTTTGGGCAAGAAAGTAATGAATAAATTATCACTAGGGCGAGGTTGTCGCATGTAAATAATTGCTAGAGTAAGGGAGCCATGGATGCCAAAAGTTTGAGCACTGTTTCCTAAAAGGTTAAAAAAAAAAGGCTCGTGCAGATTGAATTGATAACCTCAAGACAATTGTTGTCATAATTGGAAAAAAATATATGACAAAAAGAAAATTTGAAAACAATTTGCATTTATTCTAACACGTAATAGCTGTTATCAATTCAATAATAAATAAGACTATTTATCAAAATATGTGAAATACGTTAATGTTTTCAGTTTGCAACTTTTTTTTGTCCAGAATCCCCTTTTGATTTCAAACGACTCTCAACTACTAATTTCTTCTGCATTTCATACTTTTCTTCCTTTTCTTTCAGCAACTGCTTTGCTTCGTCCATTTCTTCAGTGAATTTTATTATTTTCTTCTATGGAAGAAACAAGAGAAAAAAATTTACTTGGAACATCAATGATTAATGTAATCTGTATTTTTCTTGGCACATGCAAAAAGATATATAATTCTCATATTTACAAAATAAATGCCAATTTTGATAAATAAATACAAAAAAAATTAGTTTTCTGTTTTTCCTGCAAAATCTTGATAATTTGCATTATTTGAAGGGAAGAAATACCATCAATTTTCTGAGCAGGAAAATGTGCTCAGAAAAATATTCTCGTCATTAGACTGACCCTAATTCTTAAAATGATTTTTTGAAAAGTATCTCAGATAACCAGAAACTTGATTAATCTGGGTCACTGGTAAATACTGTGGTAAAAACCTAGTAAATACAATTAGCCTCTCAGTATTGGTGATAATCAATGTGCATAAACGTTTGGAATTTATAGCAGCATATCTGCTAATGTGAAAGAGGGTCATTAATGCCCTGGAAAATTCAAAAGAAGCATTATTTTGGATCTTTTCCTTCGGGTAAAAATTTTTTCTGGTGACTAGATTTTTTTGTGATTTATCCAGCTGTAGTTTTTCTGTCAAATTTGGATTTAAAAAAATTATTGCCGCATTGTGACTACTACTACACCAAACACACACCTCTTACACATTCCTCTGTGGAATTTCTAACGAATCTGTACATGTTGGAACGAGTTGTGTGAGTGTATGTATATGCATGGCCCTAACATATATATGTTGTCCAACTTTTGCTTGTTTTGTGTACTTGCATTTTCTGAAGTAAAGATAGAAATGCTTGAATTTTCATGTTATGTCAGTATCGTGTTGGACTGCCTGCTTTCTGCGGAGAGACCTTTTTAAATGGGAGACCTGCTTGCATTCACGCCTTGCATTTGGAAAACTGCAGAAAACCAAATTCAGCAGGCGACCACTATGCCACCAATGGGGTTTAAACCTGGATCCTCATGATGAGAGTCCAGCACGACACCCATACGACTGCACAGTGACTATCACATCGTGACTGCAGTTTGAGTGTTTGCCATAGCAAATGTGGACATAATTATTATGAAGAAGTATGCGAACTTGGCGATAACCAGTCAAATCATGTCTTATCCGACTTTGGCCAGTGATCTCTGGCCACTGTGCGAACTGGCTGGACAAATCTTGAAATTTGGACATTGGTTGGGCAATGTCCAACAAAATTGGCCAATTCATTAACTGGCCAATTTTGGGCTTTAGCAGTATCACATACAATACATATGCAATTTCTGGTGCAAAGAAAGAAAGATTGGCGGGAGGGGGGTTACACTATTTCTCTATGCTCTAGAAATTGTTATTCAAGATCTATTATTATTTGAATTTTTTTATGAAACCCAATCTTTAATTATCATAAAAAAATGTAACCAATATATTTTAGTTCTTTCTCCCTTTTTTATTTCTACACTAAGAGCTCATGAGGCCATTGTTTTAAAAGACCACTAATAATCTGGCTGTGCACTAATCTGACCCCACCCAGTAATCCACCGGTTCTTCTTCAAGCATAGATGGGGGAAAACATGTTACTGCATGTCTGTGAGCAGAGGTTTATACAGTGCATGCTACTTAATGTGATCACACAGGAACTCCGAGTTTCCAATAACTGATTGACAACTACAAGGCTGTAGCGAGAGGGGGGGGGGGGCTTGAGAGTCTGGTGTCCCCTCCCTTAAATTTGAGAAAATGGCAGGATAACTATATACAAAAGAAATCCAAAAGCAAACACAATGGCCATATCTCAAGTTTAATCGAACGGGACACGTGAAAACAAGACAACTCAGTTTTTCTTTTCCACACATCCTGGTTGCAAAAGGTTCACATACACTGCTGTTTTCTTTTCCCGCAGTGTTCTAAAACAGGATATTTTTGCCTTGAGCTAAAATCCTTTGTTTATTATCATTATTCAGCCATTATGAGTTGGAATGGAACTGCCTGATGTGTTTAAGATGTATGATGTATTATAAATTTTTTTATGCATGGTGTGTTTCCATGGATCCCCTGAGAATGTCTTTCAGCCAAGTAAGTGCGAAACTGGAAGAAACTAACAAAGAACTGAAGGACTTTTTACTTGAACATTGCATTTGTTTCCATTATAGGTGAACCATTACAAAAGAAACTTCATGCATGCATGGATTATAGCTGTTGCTACTGCCCAAATAGAGCATTGTGAACCTGAATATGAAAACAAGTGTCAATAAGGAAGGGCTACTTTCTGACCTCCTACTGTCTTGCAGGTTGATAATTTATCGAAAAAAAAATTCTGGTTCAACATCAGCGTCGAAATGTGCAAAAAAAACTTTTGACTGAAAAAAAATTGATAACATAAACCGAAAAGTCCTAATAACTATAAATGAATTTACTCCCATGTTATGATATGGTCTGTTCAATATTTTGCAAAAGTCATGACAATATCCAAATGATAACATTATCAATGATTCTAATAAGCGACATCTACTGTATTATTCAAAATGGGCTTTTTCAATTAACTTCTAATAATCCGGCACACCCTGGTATGATATGTCCCAGATCAATGAGAATCCACTGTATTTTAAACAGAATTTGCAGCCAATATGATAATAATATGAGAGTACCTTTAAGGCAAAAAAATTTACACTATCAATCTGATAAAATGAGATTAAAGTACAATATGTTTAACATGCATGCTACTGAGAATAAAATAATTTTTGTTTTTCAGTATTTTCACAACAGTGTCTTAAATTATGCATTTTGTTTAGGAAAAATGAAGTAGATAAATTTTTGAAATAATGGCAGAAACAGTGATTTTTTTCTCTGGAAGTGGTGACAACTGCAGATTTTTTCAGGGGTGGTAAAAAAACCATGGAAAAAATAATTTTTCACCCAAACAGTAACAACCAGTAAATACCATCAATGGTAAAACTGTGCCAACCCTGCTTTACCTGCCTTTCACAATTTTACAGTGATAATTAGCAATGTCCGGTAAGGATTCTGATTGCCCATATTTTTATGAAGGAAATATTATGGTCAGCTTAGGACTATATCATATTTCGTGTATTGTGTGTGTGATACTTTTGTACTGGAACACCTTTCATGAGCCAGATGGAATCCCTTAGCTGACTGCAATTGGCCCGCAGGCCAAGAGGTTGTGCACTCATTTTATATTAAATTAAAGATAAGTCAATCATTAAAATTAATGATATTTACACAAAGTTCCATTTGGTGTAGAATTCTTTTTTTCTGTCCTTTTGCAAGTGGTGCAGGACGTCCATCTAAAAGAAATAATAATGAAATCACACATTTTAATGTATGTTCATGAATGAAGCTATGAACAAAAAAATGTAACAGAAAAAAAATCATATTTCTTCATGTGTGAATTAAATTTTTTTAAACTGTAACTGTCTTCAACAACGAGAATGGATTTGGTTTAAATTGGGTAAAAATGCACATGTCACATTTTTTTTGTGGGTGAAAGAAACTAAAAAAATATTCAAAACTAACAATGATACTTAGTGTGGCCCAGGTTTTCTATATATACCAGGAACAGTGAAGAAGTGATAAACCATTATACAGTCATGCAACCATGAGATGAGACTTGGCTACATTATTGCAAGCTATGCAAAATGATTTCATTCTTTTCTTTCAGGTAAAACTATAGCTCATCGAGAATAGTTCGTCAGCGATTGAGCTTTCATGTTTGGCTTGTCCTTCAGGAAAAGAATAGAATTGTCGGATATAATGTGACGTGCTGTAGTCAAATATCTCCAATCTTATGCTTGGAGAACTAATTTTATAACCTAATAATTTTATTCTTTTTTAAAGAAAAAATTTATAAAGGGATAAAGATATCTGAAATTTATTCTTTGGAAGAGAACCACAGTAAGGAAAATAAATATTCCAAAAGTCATTGATGAAACCTAGGAACTGTTGTTGCTAGACAGTTTTTTGACCATTTTAAGCATTTGCCTAGCTCTGGCGAGCTTTTAGAGTAGTCTATTGTTAAAAAAAATCAATCAGTCATTTTTTAAACAGATGCAAAATTTGGCAGAGATCAGTCTAAAATTGTAAATCTGTAATGAGAACATATGAACACACACACACTGAAAATTAATTTTATATGTACAGATCAGTTAGAACATTATTATCATGTCAGTAAATGTATCAGCATTTACTATCGCAGGTTTGAACAGGCAATATATCAGAAAGGGATGAACATCAGATTTCTAACCAAGAATTACAGTATTTTAGAAACTATAAAATCTGAAGTACACCCTCATAACTGCTGTCAATTGTCATTGAAGTGTACCTCAAATAACTTGAGTGGAAACAGCAGAACACAGAGTACCATTGATGAGAAAGATGATGAAAATTAGCTGTGAAGGTGCCAGAGGGCTTACCAATGCACTATATTGTTATAATTATACAATATAATTGTGCAGTAAATTGAATGATTCCCTGAATTGAACGATTCATTCGAAAATGAACGAGGGAGCTACCAGAGTAGTGTTTGAAATGTCAATGGAACAAATCCTGTTGTATATGGGATTTTAATGGAGATTCTCAGTTATCAAATAGAACATGGTCTACTTTACTCCATATATTCGTGACTACATTCCAGCATAATATTGAGCCACTTCCAAACCGAAATAATTGATGCCGGCTCTGCACAAAACTATAATTTTTTAAAAAGTTTGGAAAAGGGGGGAGTCACATTGATGCAATTTAACTGTGTATAATACAGTGGCAATCCCACATAACAATGCTCTCAAAAATTATAATCGTCTGCGTAACAATGTTATTTTCTGGTCCCAATGCGCTTTCCATAGTGTTAATATATTCCATCAAAAACAATAAATCCTTCTTCAAGATACGTTCCTACAGCCCCTTGACTACTGCAAATAAGTTTCACTGTATCACAAAATATAATTCTCAATATCTCTTGCGCTTTTGCTATATGCAAGCTGAACTGTACTTTTATCTCAAACGTCTAATTTAATATTATTAATAGTGGTACAACAAAAATACCTGCATAAGACCAATCAGGATGATCCGTTATTGGACCGTACTCATTCCCGCATCTTGGTAAACCATTCCTGGAAAATCAAAAAGAAATCAAAACTTTTAGTCAAATATAAAGTTTTAAAAATTCAGGCGGAAAAGAGGAATTTAGAGCAGCAGTGCACAACATTTTCAGTCTCCGGGACAGATATGTGGCAGTTCTGTCACTCATGAGCCTGAAACTTGTTATCACTGGGTGACCATATAACCTGTATTTCACGGAATATTCCTGTAATTTTGGTTATCCTAACTTTTAAAACCTTTTTTGAAGTCCCATTTTTTCCTTTGTTTTTAATGAGACAAATACAAGGCCACAATAAGCAAAATTCCCAACGAGGTAACTGAGAAATCACACTTATTGAATTTTTGAAATCAAGAATTATATATATATAAGATGAATTTCATGGCTTATAGATCAATGCCTTTAGCAATTTTTTTTTACTGTAACTAGTGGCTGACAATTTTTTGGTTGTTGAAATTGGCAACTTTACTTGCCTTCGACAATTTTTTAGCTGTAATTGGTAACTTTACTTGCTTTTGACAATTTTTTGGTTGAAATTGCAGACTTTATTGGCATTTAAAAAATTTTTTTTGTGGAAATTGGAGACTGCTGGTATTTGAATTTTTTTTTTTTTTTTTGCATAATTGGCAATATTCTGCATGGATCCAGATTTCACATATTTTTATGAAGGAAATAAATAAATATGGTCAGTTAAGATAGACAAGTCTATCGTGTTTGGTAGGCTGCAACCAGGCTGGGACCCCCCAAGCCAAATGGGGGCCCAAACCCTCCTTTTTTAAGCATAACCCTATCGGGGGTCTGCCCCAGAACCTCAAATAGGCACGCTACAGCCAAGGCCATAACTAGGCAGGTGCAACGGGTGCACCCGCACTTGGAGGGAGCGCAGAAGGGGCGTATATTTAAATTCTTGCACAGAGCACAGGAATGGCCAGCTACGGCCCTGGGGTTTGATGCACTGATACTATTCTTCTGGAACACCTTCATGGACTGGATCGAATCTCTTGGCAGGCTTGAAGTATGTTGTGAATAAATAAATAGGCCTGTACCGAACTTTCAGAAAGGGAAATGAGACATGCTTTTTCAAAACCTGGATGATATGAAATTGAGGACAAAACCTATATTAATATGTATTTACGGCTAGTGCTATTCCATGATTGGGCAAGAGTACTCAAGCTATTAGAATGGCTTGTTTAGTTCAGACACTGAGTGACCAAGGCAGGCCTGTCATTTAGTGTATTTTCAAAAGCCCCCCCCCCCTCCCCGATTTTTTAAAATAAACTAAAAATGGTATATATATATATATATAATATATATATATATATATAATATATATATATATATATATATACACACACATTGAGTACATGTGCTTTGTTTCCCCCCCCCCCTTCCCTGGAAAAAGTTGAAATGACGGCCCTGGACCAAGGTGCAATTTTCTTATCACCATCGACTCCCAAAGATGCTTGTCACTTGTGCAGACAAAAATTAAGTGTATTTGCTGATTTTCATACAGCGTAAAATCCTTTAATCATATTGATAGCAACAAAACCCAAACATGTTTCATACTTCAATAAAAATTTAGTAGTCAGTTATGTGAATACGAGTGAATATGAGTAGTCAGTTAATATGAAAATCAATTACGGTTGCCACTCAATTTTATGAACCAAAATGTTTCCATGAACTAGTCATTTGGTCTAGAGCAGTGGGCATTATGTTAAATTCCGCTTCATTTTATGAACTTTTTTATTTATTCAATCTACATTATTTTTACAAACTAATTTCTGACTTTCAAGAATTTTTGTTTTATGACAAACCGTGTGGATTTGGTTGAATAGAACGGTGGATTAAATGAAAATGGAGCAGTTGTTATAATTTGGTTTATTTTTGTATGAGTGTGACGAAACTTAATGTAGAGGTAGAGTGGGAGGTAAGGAAGACAACCCCTATATACTGTGAAATAGACTTGCCATGGGTAGTCACATGGAATCACATGGTATGTGCTAGCAGTCGGCAGACAGTATCGTCTATCAGGCAATCAGTTTTTTTTCCATCTGCAAAATGTTTGAGAGTACAGAAGAGCAATGCTATTATTCGTTTTTTTAGTGGCAAGAGGAGTTGGAATTCATGGAGTGAATCATGAATAAAGGCAGTATATTGCGAATATGCACTGTCAGTGACTTGCGTGCAGGTCTGGCACAAGCATTTCCACTCCACACTCACTTTCCCGTGATGGTATGAACAGAACCAGTAATGGCGATACTGCAAAGAAGAATTTTTTCTAATTTATGGTCATTATGAATTATGTTTTTAAACACACTAGCTGTACAGCACAAGAAGATGACGATAAAAAAATTGAAACAGGAATAAAATAACATACTCCTCTCTCCAATGAATGACATTTAAAGGGCGGCAATTTGAGGTACTTATGCTTCGACTATAAACTTTCCATACATTCAAAGCTTGTGCTAAGAGGAAGGGAGAAAAAATACTATTTATAATTAAAATGATTAAAAAAGAATCATTGTTGTATACAGCTTATTATAAGAAACATGTATACTATCAAAACAGAAACTACATGCACATATGGACAATATCAATATACGCATAACACTCACATAAATCAAATCAATTTTCAATGCAATAAATACATAAAATTCTTTACAGTGAATTTCAAGGGGCGACTGTTATTTTGCGTGGGGGGGGGGGAAACAAACCATATATACGAAAGGCTCCTGGGCAAACTTACTTTTCTATATATAAGTCCCGTTCCCCCTCCTTAGAAATTCCTTTGACCTTAGAAAACCGAACACACCCCGCTTCCCATCTCATTGAGATATCAAAGGGTTCCCGGAGGATGGGTGTCTCTGGAAATTTTATTAAATATCTTCAGAATAATAAATAAAAATATTACATACAGATTGCACATATTGATTGCTCATATAAATTCACATATAGTCAATGGACGTATTATAATATACGGAGGGAGAAATTAAAAATCAACTGTAAAATCTACATCATAATCCTGCCTACCAATTTGCCTGTTCACTTTCGAAGTTTTAATCAGATCTCATTTTCATTAGCGCCCCCCCCCCCCGAAGATGGGAAGTAACCTTAGCGCATAACACCTTGCCATAGCGTTTGTGGTGGTCCAAGGTCAATATTTTCAGATCAGGGAGGGAGGCAGGGCCCCCCCCCCCTTATCTGCATGAGGAGCGAAGGCGTTTGAGTGCCGCAGGCACCCGCCGTACTGTGCGAAGTACGGCGTACAGGCGTTTATTAATTAAGTAATTATTAATATATTTAATAAATATTTTTTCCCACGTTTTAAATCGTTTTTGGATATTTCACATATTCGGACAATAACCCTAGCGGATTTCGCGGTAAAAAAATTCGCCAAATCGCGGTATACCGTATATTGGGAATTCACCAAGAAAATTTTCGTTTCACGTTGTGACCCTGGGCGATGACCCATTTGCCCACAGGAAAATCGGGATCAGCACAATATCTCAACCATGGGCGGAGATACTGGGGGGGGGGGGGGGCAGCGTCAAAGGTGGAGTCGACTGATCTAATGTATATATGAATTGTCATCCTGCCCCCCAGACTTCCAAGTCTATCTTTGCCTATAATCTCAACTCACGTCAAGTTTTCCTTTATAAATCAATGACTAATCATTCATTCCGATATTTCGTAAATGATATCATTAAAAAAATAAACATAATCAATTGAAATTAATTAATTTTGAATCAATTAATTTTATTAATTAATTCAATCAAAATGTGAAATACCACTACCATAATGCCTTGCACATAACTTTGTAGACGCCATTTGGAGTGATGTTTGTAAACAAATATTAGTAACAGTAGTAGTAATAGCATGAATGAATATAAATACTTTCAGATATCTTTTAAAACTGCTTTTTTAATTGTAAATTACAGCTTTATTTGTTTTGTACAAGAATATTTCTATTTAAATGTATACTTATTGAAGTATTAAGTGAACGCTTATGAAAATTATTAAATTGCTCATGACGTCATGAAAAAAAACCCGTTTTGAAACATATGGTCATCGTCAAAGCTGTTGGTCGTGAGCATTTTTTGGATAACTGCTATGGCAACACTTTTCATGCCACCCAGCAGATACAAAGGCTAACATTTCTTATGTTTACAAATGAAAAAAAGCGCGCTGTTATTTTGACCTGACATGGCGTACAACGTTTCGAGCCGCGTCCTAGATGTGCACTACAAATCTGGTTTCGAACTGAAGAGTCAAGGTTCCGAAGCACGTTTGTATCAAGGGACTTTCCTCGGCCGTCCAGCTGTGCTCAAGGAGAGATTCATAAAGAAGTATCGCCATCCTCAGCTGGACAAAACTCTGTCTTGCGACAGGGTCAAATACGAGGTCCGAGCGATCGCCAAATGTGGCGACATAGGAGTCAAGACACCGATCGTCTACTTCGTCGATATGTTGAACAGATGTATCATAATGGAGCTTATCGACAACTCGATCACTGTGAAGGAATATCTACAGAAATCTAAAGACGCCGAAGCGCAGGGAAGTTTAGCCTCCCTCATAGGTGTCTACGTTGCTAAGATGCATCTGGCTAACCTCATGCACGGTGACCTAACCACGTCCAACATGTTGCTTAAAAACTCCTCCCTCGAAGGAGAATTCGATTTGTATTTCATCGACTTTGGTCTGTCTCGCAAGAACGTCACTTTCGAAGACAAGGCTGTAGATCTCTATGTGTTAGAGAGGGCGCTTTTGAGCTCTCATCCGGGAGCCGAGAAGTTCAACGAAGATATCTTGAGTTCGTATATGGCAGCTATGGGTGAAAGTGCAAAATCTGTCGCTGTGAAACTGGAAGAAGTTCGACTAAGAGGAAGGAAGCGCTCGATGATAGGTTGATGGATCCTTTTATGAATGTATTAAAATTTTACACTTTCTCTTTTGGTGCTTGAATTGGCTTTACTTTCATCTGTATGATTTGTCACACGTGGTCAGTCAAGACTCTGCTGACGTAGCAGAAAGAAGAGTTTTTGTTTATATTACGGCATCATTACAGATCATGAGCAGTTAGAAAAATGAATGGCAACACAAAACAAGCATTACACAGAAGCAAACATCACAGAAGGTTCACTACACGTACACACACATTCCTACATGTACCAATTCGTTATAAGTTCCACAGAGGAATATGGACGATGGTGCATGTCTGGTTTAGTAGTAGTGAAACATTGCTATAATGATACTCGATATAATGATAAATTCCTCTACAATGATATTTTTCAAGACTTGATTGGAAATGGCTATAGTCCAATGTTAAATAACTGTCTTTCTATGTAACGATAATCTCTCTACAACAATATGTTTTCTTGGTCCACAGAGTATCGTTGTATTGAGATTTCAGTGTATATTATAAATTTATTATTGTGTGTTCCTATGAAAAATCCTCTTGGTGGTCAATTCCCAATATATATATGGTATACCTTTTTGTCATAAAAAAACTGATATGTTGCCAATACCAATGTCTCTGGCACATTTTATAACATCATTGGATGTTGTAAACCTATTATTCCATCAATAAGTGTAGCAGATAAGGCTGAATATGCTCTGGTGATAAAAACATAGTTGCTGGACAGTGGCATACCATGTATTGAGAAATTATGATCCTGACCTACAGACCAAAGATTTCAGCCTATGGGCAGGGCTGTAAATAGGAAGGTGGGAACCGATGGATCTGCTACACTGGACTAGTTGGTTGGGCACCAAATTCAACCATCAACATTAAATGGGGCTGCCGAAATGCATGCTTGCCCTGTCTGCCCAAACATCTATTTCTGGCTGTGGTTGTACATGTTGCATGATACTGTGCAGATCCCAAATTCCCCGTGGGCAAATGGGGCATCTGCACCAAGCGTCATTTTTGGGACTCTTAATAATCCTCATAAGCAACACAAGTATGCTAACCAACCGTTTCGATCCCAGACCTGTCCGGACTCTTAAGGGCAGAGGGAGCCTCATGATAATGAGATCTGGTTATGAATTTCGAGATTAAGTGAGTTACAAGGCAGAGGTATTTCTAGTCAGATGGACAGGGGTGGGATGTTGAGGATGCTCTTAAGCCAGTTCTGCTTAGAAAATAAAGGGAGGAGAACTCATCATCCTGCTTCAAACAAAAAAATATTGTCTTTGCTGTTACTAGTGACGTCTTATATATAAATGTGAAAGTATGTATGTACTTTATACAAATCTACAGTTTTAAGCCGATCGTCGCCAGATTTTGCATATATATCAAACAGGACCGGGATTGAACCGTAGGCTACTTTAAAAGTTCGTCAGAGCTCGGCAAATGCCCGAAATGGGCAAAAACTGTGTGGCAACAATGGTTTTGGGGCCTCAACAATCACTTTCGGAACGTTTACTTTGGTTACCGTGGTTTCCAACAATGCGTTTCAGACGTGAATATATGCCTTTAGAATGGTTTGTCACACCTTTAATTCTGCCGTTATAACAGTTTATTCCTTTATAATGATTTTTCACTTTTCCAATCCTCCCAGTAATTGAAGAAAACCTGGGAAGCGCCAGACATTTTTCCTTGCCTATATACAGGGTGTTCTGTAAGTGTAATGCGGCCTTTATCTCATCATCCGCCCATCGTAGAGGTATAGTTTCAATTTAAAAAATGCTTAAAAGGCATTTGAATAATATTCGCTGCACAAGCTGGACGCATGACGTCACTAACAACAGAGAACAACAACTACGGCGACAAAACTGAGAATAAAACTGTTCAATGCCATCAGATGAACTCAATGCTTACCTCAAATCATCAGCACTCTGGCACGAAGTTAAAAAAATATTATTATCCACCAACATGCGTGTTTCAACTGCAAAATTACTCACCACTGCTATCATTTTCACATCAAACTTGGCAATGGAAGAATTCCCGTAGACCGAAGCACTGGACTGATTGCGTTCCCAAATGGATTCTGCCAGTTGTTAAACTCAGTTCAAGAACTTGCAGACAAAGTCTTCCCAAACATTCAATAAAATCACTGAAACCATGAGTGGCTTTGTGAGAGAGCGATTCTGGCACCGAAAAATGACAGTGTGAACAAGATCAACGAAAAAGTGCTAAAAATTATTCCGGGAGACTCCACATCTTACAAATCGGTTGACACTGTCACAGACTCAGCGCAGATAGTTCTGTATCCTGCAGAATTTCTGAACTCTTTGGATATTCCGGGTGTGCCACCATACAACTTGACCCTCAAAGTCAGAGCACCTATAATGCTTTTAAGAAATTTGGAGACACTGAGATGGCACCTGACTCTGCGTGAAGAAATTGCATCATTGAAGCAACGATTCTAACTGAATGTGCCAAAGGAGAAGACGTCTTCAATTCCACGTATCCCAATTATCACTGAAGAAACGCCATTCACTTTCAAGCGATTACAGTTCCCGATTGGTTTAGCTTTTGCCGTGACAAACAACAAAGTGCAAGGCCAGTCGTTAGCAGTGGCAGGTATCAACCTACTTGAGCCCTGTTTTTCACTGTTTGCATGTTGGTAATCCAAAAAATTTGTACATCTACACACCAGATTGAAAAACGAAATATATTGTGTAACCACGTGATTGCCTGAAGTTTTTAATTAAACTATTTAAAAATAAAAGTAATTTTTTCTTACTTTATGCAGAAATTTTTTTGATTAAGAAGTAATTAATAAGCTATGCTTACATACATTTTTTACGAGGCGAGCAACATTGCCAGGTATCAGCTAGTCTAATCATAAAAAAAACAGGATAGGAAATAGTGATTATCAGGCTATAGCTATAATACTGATATCAAACTTGTCCCCCCCCCCCACGTCCAGCAACAGGGTTCTCAGGCTGGGATCTTTTTGGCCTGTGTTTCCTCAATAGTAAATTAATAGTTTGAAAAAATAAAATAATTTCCCCTGGCTGGAGTCCCCACCCTTGTAAGGGCAATGGTCATATTTTCGAAGATGGTGGGCGAGTCAGCCTGGGGATTTCAAAGAGCCCTGGTGTTACATCTAATTCGGCTCATGGCAACACCCCAAAACCCACATAAAATTGTGTAGGTGTCACCTATACATAAGTCTATATGTATGTATTGACATCATCATGCCCCCTCCCACCCAGAACTACAAGTAGGGTTACTAGCCGTCCTCTCAACTCGTCATAAGTTTTTAGTTCAATGCCTTCAATTTATTTTGAAAATAAATATGATGTATCATAAATTTATCTTAAGTGTTTTCAAGTTTTGAGAAAATTGAGTTCATTTCCCAATGGTAAGCAGTGCTTTATTTGTTGGTGTTGAATTATTGTGTTTCAAACTTGTTTATCCATATCCAACTTTAGAAATTTCAACATCCTTCTACTGGATATTTACATTGTCACTTGATATAGTTATTTTCATTTTTCATGGCCTTCAATGATAACATAAATATTCTCCAATGGAATACCCGTGGCATAAAGAACAAGGTTACATATTGTTACGAACTATAGATGATAGATGGCGCAAGTCTTTATCACAATCTTCGGTTGGCAACGAGAGTTGATACCGGTTTTGGTTTATCGGACAAAGCTGCGATTGGTGGAAAAGTGGTGGGAACATTCTAGAAGGTCCCCGCCCCTCCAGACAGTGGTTACGCACCTCCGTACGGTGGAGCCGCCAACTTGGAAACTGTAAAGTAGAATTTTGTGGAATGTTCCTTTTCTCAAAGTTTCGGCAGACCTATAAATAGTAGGGAGAAGGGGGGATGGAGATGCCAGGCTCGAATAGAAAGAGACTGGATGAAAAGTCAGTTGTGATTTAATTTTGTGAGAAAGTTGTTAGCTCTCTGATTAGGTTGTAAATGCGTGTAAGTTGCTGTTCTGTAAATAACTCTGTGTTTGTCCGTCGAACCGCTTCTTGATTTGCAATCTTGAAGTCTTGTGAACAATTATCCGGAACAGTTTGGTGTCAGGAGTGGGGTAGTTCAAGACTTGCATGAAAACGAGAAGAATGGACACGAATGAAATGCAAGAACAGCTGAACCAACTGATGTCTGTTATGGGCCAGATGAAGTTGGGCATCGTCGAACACATCCACATAGGTGGAGATGGACTTAGAAGTCAGGGGGGGGGGGCACGGTCATTATTGCTGGGGGGGGGCAAGATGATGATGATGTCAATTCATAATATACATTAGATCAGTCGACTCCACCTTTGACTCTGCCCCCACCCCGTATCTCCGCCCATGCACATCCATCGCTGCCATCAAGGAAGATGTCACCACCTCCATTGCCGCTGTCAATGCCTCCATCGCTGACGTAAAACAGGATGTCACCGTGTGAAGCAAGACATTTCCATCGCCAGTGTACAGAATGACATCATTGCAGTTGAAAGTAGGATGGACGCAGTGGAAGGAGCTGTTACCGCGATCGATGAGAAGCTCTCAAAGAGAATACAAGACTTGAAAAAGAAAATGCAGGAGCCAACGTTTTCTGCAGACGCTCACCAGGTCCTGCCAGCCATAGCTGATGTCAGTCGGCGGAACATCAAGCCCTCGACATATGACGGCAAGCATCGTGGTCGATCTTCAGCACCCAGTTCGAGATGATCGCCTCTGCGAATGAATGGGACTGTGTACTCAAGGCCTTTCATCTATCTGCCGCACCCAATTAAAAATGCAATTAATAAAAATTATGAACAATATATACACATGATAAAATATTATACAATGCCCATAAAGAATGTACCAATGCCCAACATGTTTATCGTATTTCTTTTTAAATGTGTCAATTGTGTTACAATTTTTCTACCTCCGGGGGTAAGCTATTCCATTTATTAGCAACCCTATTAGAGGAAAATTCCCTGTGACACCATAACCTTGTATTGTCCCTCACCAATCGATACCAATGTCCCCTTGTAAAAGCAGTCGATTAGCGGCGTACTAAAAGTTCATGGTCCATCCTATCCATCCCATTGAAAATTTTGAACACTTCGATCATACTCCTTGACACCTGCGTTCATCCAATGTAAACATATTCAAAAAATGAAGTCTTTCTTCATAACTCAAGCCCCGTGTGCCAATAAGGACACGCGTAGCTCTTCTCTGCACCCCTTCAACCAAGTCTATGTCCCTCTGTAGGTATGGTCTCCAAAACCTTACAGCATACTCCAGTCCAGAATGAACTAATCCTCGAAAAAGCGGAAGAATGACTTTAGGAGAATGCAAAGAGACCTTTTTGAAAATGAGACCAAGCATTCTATTCGCTTTTTTGACCACCGTTGAACAATGTTCAGAAAATCTAAGTCGCTTGTCAATGAGAATTCCCAAATCGGTGACCCTAGTTGCATCCGGGATAGTGACACCATTCAACTCGTAAGAGAACCGTGGGTTGTTCGAACCAAAATGAGCGACCATGCACTTATCAACGCTAAACGTCATGCTCCATTCATTTGCCCATGCTGCAATCCTGTTTAAGTTGGTCTGGAGCAACTCCGTATCGCTTTCATTCCCGATTACCCCCATTAGCTTCACATCATCTGCGAATTTGCTAGTAATCCCATCGATACCCTGATCGAGTTTATCGATAAAAAGTGAAAAAAGTATGGGGCCAAGGACACTTCCTTGAGGAACTCCACTTGTGACGTCTGTCCAACCAGAGAATTCCCTGTTCACCATAACTCGTTGCGACCTATCTCTTAACCACGATTCTATCCAATTCAGCAAGTTGCCCCCAATTCCAATCTCATGTAAACGGTTCAAGAGTTTGCCGTGTTGCACCTGATCGAATGCCTTCTGGAAATCAAGGTAAACAACGTCTACATTTTTGCTCTTACCCAAAGCCTTAGTCACGTGATCATAGAAGCAAAGGAGGTTAGTTACACATGACTTCCCCTTTCTGACCCCATGCTGATTATCCGACTATACATTATTCTCGTCTATCCACTTCACAAACTGCCTTTTGATGATAATTTCCAAAATTTTCGAGAGGGAGCTCGTCAAACTTATATATGTTTGTATATATATAAAGTATATATACACCATTTTTCGTGTATTTTCAAAAGCCAGGGGGGCAGCCCCCCCCCCCCAAATAACGGACCTGCATAATATCCAGAAAATAAAATGTTTCCTTGATATCTTGGGCTAAGAAAAAAGCCATCTATCTCTCTAATTGAAAGATAGCTTGCAAGGGAAAGCCAAGCAAGAACGATTGTTTGCCCTGGTCTTTGAGGAAGTGTCATTAAAAAACTTACTTGGTCCACGATAAGTGCTGATGTTGATAACATTTTTTTTATTTTTTCCCCCTTGTAAGAGAAATGTATGGTAAGCTGTATATGTTATGCTTTTTTTTCTTTTAATTAATGGTTTATATACATTTTTTATTGTATTCATTTCAGCAGCAGCTACAAACCGTTGAAGATGTTAATTTGGCACTTTTTTAAGTTCTGGACATTTCATGCGGATGTAAACAAACCATGCAATATTTTGTCCATTAATGACATTTTTTCCTGACTGGGAATGTGAAACCAACGATACAAGAAACTTTTGCAATATGAATTTCACATTCAGCATTGTTGTAAGTGACAGAATTCAATAAAAGAATTAAAAAGTTCAATTTTTCTCATTTTGATTTTCCCAAATTATAAGTCAACTTGTTACGATTGTTTTTTTTTTATCTTGCACCCCAAAAATGATTTATTACACCACCAGTTTAGAACTATTCATTTACATCATTAAGATTTATCAGTATGAAGTTCAAGCCTTGTCATTGGCATGTTACTTATGGTTGTTTTACATTAGAAGGTCACATTTGTAACTCATTTTCGTGATACACAAGTTTCTAATTGAACTAAAGCTGATAAAATAAATGCATTTTTTTCTCACTTCACAACTTGGTTTTTATTTTTTACAATAACAGATAATGGCGAATTTTTATACGTATATATGTGAGGGGAGTTCAATGAGATTAATTTAAATGCTTTGCATAAACAAATGAAACATCTTTTGATCATTGTATGAAGTTATGCACCATGACATGGCTTAACAAATCACAGGTTAATGAAAATTGTTAAATTTTGTATATGAAATATTTTGATTAGAAAATGAGCTCATAATGTGCTGAATATTCCATAATCAGTATTATGTAGAAATTGTTCCGGATAATTTCCACAAGACTTGGAGATTGCAAAACAAGAAGCGGTTTGACGGACAAACACAGATTTATTTACAGAACAGCAATTTACACGCATTTACAGGCTAATCAGAGAGCTAACAACTTTCTCGCAAAGTTAAATCGCAACTGACTTTTCATCCAGTCTCTCTCTATTCGAGCCTGGAATCTGCCATTCTATTTATAACCCTGGTAGAAACTTTGAGAAATAGAATGTTCTATAAAGTTCTATTTTAGTTTCCTAGTTGGTGGCGCCACTGTACGGAGGTGCGAAATCACTGTCTGGAGGGACGGGACCATCTGGAATGTTCTCACCAATCGCATCTTTTTCAGATAAACCGAAACCGGTATCAACTCTCGTTGCCAACAGAAGATTGCGATAAAGAATTGAGCCATCTATCCTCCATAGTTCGTAACAATATATTTTTGGGGTAGGAAATCATTTAGTAAATGTTGCAAACATCAATTTTCATTTACTGCACACTCAAAATATTCTTTTAAAATTTTACACATTTCCGCCCAGATAATTTGATATACCTTCCTGTTGCAAAAATGTTTTTTCTTCTAATTGTGTCAACACCGTATCTTCAGAGTTTGAAATTTAACGAATCATCCAAAATGGATTATAAATAATTTTTCATCTGGCAAACAAGTAATAATTTCCAATCGAACATGAGCTTTAAATAATACACAATATATGTATCAAACTGGTGGGGAAAGGGAGTGAACTGTGAATCAAATTAGATATGGGTATGGGCAAATGAAGCTCCTGTCAGTTTTATACCCCTACCACCAGGGGGCGCTAATAGCCACCTTTGCATCAAATTTTCACATTAAGTGGGCACGAGAAGACCAGATGACTTTTCTCGAGGAAAATGCCATCTCACCCTGTTGTCCCACCTGTAGACCATTTGCTGAAGTTAAGAGAGGCCTCTACTGAAGCTCCTCATGCCACAGTAGGTGAAATAAGGAAGGCAGGGTCATGCCTCTCTCCAGTGATGTATATGGTAGAGTAGTGCACTCGCCCGGTTTGCAAGTGGACCTGGTTCAATTCCCAGCGGAGACCAATTTATTTTCTGAGTGCAGCTCAGCATTATATCCGTAAAATTTCTATTTCCTTCATCTATTGGGCTGAGAAAAAGCTGTCTAAATCTCGCTATAAACACATACTGATGAAGAGATGTGTGTTTCACACAGATAGAGAACATCTGTGAATTAGACACTGATTTTGCGATCCAGGTCATTTTTGAGTAACCTCCCCAGATTAGATTTCAGTTTTTAAATCGCAAACAACTGATAACGTTAAATACAACGCTCGCTCATAGGGAAATAGTTGCCATTCGCTACACAGAAAACAAATATATTAAGAGGTCCGTTATATATCGAACATTTAAAATTTTTTTTCAAGTTTAGCTTCTCCAGAAAATTGTATATTCTATTGACCTCAATAAAAAAAAATTCATGTTATGATGCAATGAAAGTAAAATATAATTCAAGTACGTAAATCTAATAGGGTATGAATGAGCATTGTACTAATGAAAATATAGTGTATGGCCAATACTAGAGATGAAAATTAAAAACTTTTCCCTAGTGGCCTGCAACGTCCCTTATGGGAGTTGCTTGCCCGGTTCGAAATATCCAGCAATAAAGTGGCAAACGACAAGTGGAAAATAATTAGAAACAAACTTTCGCATGAAATATTATTATTTATTCAATTAATTATATGGGTTAGTTAATTTTAACAATGGATTAGTATATCTTGGAGCCCTCTATTTGACACTAGCAGTAAAGATACTGGCTCACCAATTGATGATCAACAACAGTCAACCTGTGCAGCGATCGGACATCCGATGTTGTTAGCTTTTCCGTAAATACCAGAGGAGTTTTCTCAGTTGAGAACCGGAACACCTTGATCAGTTCCTGGGGGCCTCTCGGTTGAGGGCCAGACCACCTTGACCAGCTCCAGGGGGCCTCTCGGTTGAGGGCCGAACCACCTTGGTCAGCTCTGGGGGCCTCTCGGTTGAGGGCCGAACCGAACCACCTTGATCAGCTCCGGGGGCCTCTCGGTTGAGGGCTGGACCACCTTGATCAGCTCCGGGGGCCTCTCGGTTGAGGGCCGGACCACCTCGATCAGCAATGAAGAATTTTGACTGTGAAGATGTTTTATATTTTGATTCCGGACCTGCCGGAAAACGGATTCAAATAATGTAGATTATTGCATTTTAACAATTCAGCCTAAGGCCAATAGATACGGTAGTAAGACGCTGAACCGTCCTACTAGAGGGCTTCAGTTGAACAGAACAAGATTAGACGAACGCAATGTGAGAGACAAAGAGGGAGGAATTTATACTCCCCTTTTACAAGAAGTTTGGGACCACATGTCCTCGCATGGCCTTTTCGCCTCAACAAAATTATCGAATTTGCATATTCATGCGTCACTATTATAAACATTACAATTTAATTACATTGGAATCTGGCAACATGACATAATCCGGAGAGCTGATCAGACTCTCCCGATTATGTAAACATTACTAACATAACAATATGAAATGAATTGTTCCGACGGAGGTCTGCAGCCCCCCGCCGAAAATAAGTGAGTACAACACTATATTTTCGTATCCGCACAACGAGACTTGCAACAACTCCCCCGGGAGGTTCTTCAATAAAAATAATTTAAACTGGGCTAAGCCTCGCCCAACTATACATATATTGGATCAAACCCCTCCACGAAAATAGCGGCATCGTCGTCATGAGGGAAATTAATTTATGTGGGACATCAGTAGCCCGACCTCTGGCCCGTTCTCGTTCGACAGCCGAAAGACCCCACCCGCCGACTGCCGAACTAATCGAACATTCTGGCCCTTACCGGTTCGCCAGTGGGTCCTCGGGTGGTTTCCGGTAACTGAGAGGTCCCTGGGGTCTAAAATAAGAAGGAATTTCCCACATAACGACAAGATCACCATTAACGTAGAGGGATCGGATCCCGATACGTTACAGGCCAGTGGTGACTAGATTGCGCCCGAGTGGCGTGGTGGTAAGGTCTACCACCGTGAAGGTCGCTGTCACGGCCCCGGGTTCGAATCCGAGGGAGGATATAGTAAAGATATTTTCCCTAATGAACTTGAGGCAACCACTGATAGACAGCGCCTTCATTTTCAACCCATCTCATTAATGGCAGTAAATTGCAGTATAGCGATATGGCCAGGGTTTAAGCTGGATAAAAAATTCCTTTCGCAAAAAAGCGAAAAGAGGGGAAACTTTAGCAAAATGATACAATGCTAAGGGGCCATTCAAGTATTACGTCAGCAGATTTTTAGCCATTTTTGACCCCTCCACCCCTTGTCAGCAAAATTTCGTCAGCAGCTCAGAATATTTCATACCTTCAAAAAGGGTGGTTGATGACGTCAGCAACCTTCAAACCCCTTCTCATCAAAAGTCAGCAAATCCGAAACCCCCCCCCGATGCTGATGTCATACTTGAATAACCCCCTAATGTAATGATTGATGGTTGGATGTGTACTCGTTGTGTACCTCGTGTATGCATTTTTGCGAAAGTGGCTACTACTTTTTTCGCATCCTGAGATTTTCTTTCAAACCCTGGATACGGCCAGAGTTGGTATTTGGCGAAATAGTAGTGACTATATTTGCTAAATCAAGTGGCCACTCACAAAAGTGAGCAAAAATCCCCTCACAAAAAAAAACATGTTCAACATTGGTGGATCCCCACACAGATATCACTTTCATATTAAACTAAATAGAAAATGGTTCCACTCACCCGTTTTTTTATCTATTTATCATAAGTATGCACACATTAACTGAAATATACAGGGTGTCCTGTAAGTACTAATGCAGCCTTTATCTCATCAACCGTATGATTCCAATTTAAAAATGCTCAAAATGCATTCAAAAATTACCCTGTACCAGTTTTGAGTGAATATACATTGTATCACAAAGTAAAAATCTAAATTTTTAAATATTCCTCCTTGTCTTCGAACTTTCAATTAAAAAGTTGAAGTTGTTACCCTGTATCTCCCGAGTCCTACAAAAAAAATTCCTCGCTTCTAAGTGCAATATTCGCTAAGATATTTGAATTCAAAAATCTGAGGAACGTTATGGAACAACAGCAAAGACTGAGGAGTATAACACTCCTTTCCCTCATTCATGTTGTTCTTTCCCAACTCTTTGCCAATTTTTGAATTAGAATATTGCACTTAGAAACGTAGAATTTTTTGTTCGCATCAGGAGAAACAGTGCAACAGCTTTCTAATTGGAAATTAGAAGACAGAGGGATCGTATAAAAATTTCTATAGATTTTCTATTTTATTACACACCGTATTTTCAATCTCAAAACTGGCACAGGGTAATTTCTCAATGCCTTTTGCACATTTTTTCATTGAAATTATACCTCTACGACGAATGCTTGGTGAGATGAAGGACACATTATCACTTACAGGACACCCTGTATACACAGTAGATAATCTTCAATCGTTTAAGTGGCATTAATGAGATATCTCACATCCTTACAAGTCTCTAATTTTAGTATTGACAATCTCCGATATTTTATAAAGTAGATTTCTCAATCAGAAGAAAGTTTACTTGTACAAAAGAAAGTATGGTCTTTTGGGGGGGGGGGGGGTTTAGTAATTTTTGCTGGGCCGCTTAAAGGATTAAGGTACAGACGCCTGCTTCAAATAGAATCCTGCTATGGGCGGCAATACGGGGGGGGGCCCAGCGTCAAAGGTGGAGTCGACTGATCTAATGTATATATGAGCTGGCATCATCATCATCGTGCCCCCCCCCAGACTTCCAAGTCAATCTCCGCCTATGAATCCTGCCACCACAACTGTAACCTTTCTTCAAGATCAAAATCCTCTATAAACCATATTTTTGCATTTTTTATGAAAACTTTCTAAATGCATCTTTTTTCATAGAGCTTGATCTATTGCTGATATACATTATATATGATGGGTTTTACTTCATACTCTATCTCGGCATTGCTTGTTGAATGGTCAATAGAATTTATAATATAGTTCTCATCATGTCCAACAGTCATTACAAATACATTTGATGGTATAAAATTTGCGTATATAATGTTTGCGAATTTTTTATTCAGAATATGCTGTTTCTTTAGGGAGACCAAATAATTCGCACATTTTTTTCAATTCACAGTGTCCATATTGTTGCAACAATTCGTCTGACTAAGGGAACATTATGGTATCTAATTTTTGAGATACAAGAACACATCGATTTTCCAGGGACATCTTCTCCAGGAAATGGGTTTTTTTTCTGTTCTCATGTGACATAACCTGTGAAATGATTCCTTCTCATTTGATAATTTTACTCTCTCCTCGTGTGACACGGTAGAAAATCGGCAGACACTAGAGCAAAAAATCGCAATCTCCACCCTCAAATGTCTGACCACCATGTGGTAACCACTAATTTTCACTTTTATAGCCAAAACCTTCATTTATTTTTCACTGCATGTAGGAAAATACAAGTTAACTTGCTTGTATATTCTCCCATTGAGAAATTGCACAAATAAAATTTGGAGAGAGAAAAAATCAATCGCATGTAGGAAGTGGGATTGAGTCACCATGTGAGAAGTTTCCGGTGATGGCACTGTTCAAGCAACAGGTTTTCTGTAGGAGAAACAACACTTTATCTTTAAACCATCAATGACAGATTTTGAATTTTTTTTTGAAAAAATTTTGGACAAAAAAATGGGGGGGGGGAAGAAATGAGAAGTAGTTGAATTTTTAGAGAATTTGCCAGGTAGAGCTCAGAAAAATCACTTGGCCCAGGGGCCCATGATGCTTCCTGCATGGCGGATATGAGAAAATATTTGAGACCTGCTGTATTGGTCGCTATAATGGTTGTCGTAACAAGCATCAACTGCATTTATATCCATATAACACAAATACATTTTGTAAATTATTTAATTAAATTATATAGACTAGAAGTGTTGCAAAAAAAACTTATGTACATAGAAATATTGCACTACATTACTAGCTATACATAAAAAATTGCAAATTCTTTCATACATAAAATTCTTATAAAAAAATTACAAAAATTTATATTCAATATCATGATTGGAATATATGATTCAATTTTGAAAATTTACATAAGAAAAAAAATATTTTAAAAGCGCACTGTTCCGGATTATTCAATAAATTAGTTGAGATGCTTCAGTTCATTAACCTATACTGTCTGCACAAAAAGTTCCTGTTATCAATTTTCTGTAGTCATGTTTATTGTGCCATCTATTCAACACTGATGGCACTAAACACAGTGAAACATCTAAATTCCCAAATACAGTCGGACTGATTTAATGCCACCATTTGTCGTGCAGAATTTTGATGTATCAAGTTTGGCGTCATGTTGAATAGTGGTTAACCCTGTGTAATCCCAAATTATAATTTTTTTTACTGAAAATTTCTGCTAAATCGAGGGTGCTATGATGGAGTTCAATTATATTTGCCTTTCAAGTTATTTGCTGTTTCCCCTCCCCTTGAGATTATTTACCTTTTTTGACATAAGTGGAGAACAAAAAGCTGTCATTAAATTAAAATGGAAAATTGTGGGTAAAAAGTATCAGTTGATGAAGGTAGCTGTCACTGTTAGTTGTCAGCTACCACAATGTCAGCCAGAATAAGCATCCATGGTTGTGCACCACCAATGTCAGATGAGCGATGAAAGGAATAAAGGATAACTTGGCGCCCAGGGCACCAAACCCACCTGCTCCTCCTTAGTTGTGGCAATGCCATAAGCTTTAATGTACTGATTAGGGTTGTAACTGATTTCTTTTGGGAAACAGGTAAACATAATTTTGGTAATCCCCTCACTGTAAAAATCTATGATTTTATAATGGAGTTTGTTTCTCTTAAAATTTGCCATCCAGGACCATAGGCGGTGATTGCCCCTCCCCTACAGTGAGAATTTAGTATTATTGACATAGGTGGAGGGAGAAGGTGGACATCTGCCCCCCTTCCATTTCAAGAGTGAAGAGTGCATGCAGAAATGTGTTGTGTGTGTGTGTGTGTATATATATGTGTGTGACCCCTAACATATTTACATTAGATTTATGCTTGTTTTATATGGTGCTGCCATCTGTCTTCATATCTTGAAGTGAACACTGCAAATTCTTGAATTTTCACGTGTTCCTGCTCTCTGCAGCAACAATTTTTCCAAATGGGAGGCCGGCTCGTATTCTTGTCTTGAAGTTGAAAAACTGCATAAAACTGATTTCAGCAAACAATCGCTGTGCCATTCTGTCACCCTACTCATTAGTAACAGCCCTGTAACTTTCATTCAAGTTTTGATTTCACCATTTTTTAAATACAATTATATATATATATGGCAGCTTTCACCCCTCCCCCCCCCCTTCTCTGCTCATGTTTAAAAAACGTTCCGAGGTAAAAACCTCCAATGGAGATGAGCCAACAACTCATTATAGGGGAATTTAAGTGTCACTTAATTCTATTTAGTACCTTCGATATCAAATAGATGGTGCTACAAACAAGTATACAAAAGAGCTAGGTCTTGGATTTTGAATAGATTGCAGTTTGACATGTAGAATAAAACCAAATCATTCACAAAAAAAGCAGATGTCTTTCGTCAGCAATTAAACAAACTTTCGAGGCTATGAAATAAATTCTACTTTAAAATCCTCCCTCCCCTTTAATCGAATGTTTTCAATACAAGTATCATTCTATAAAATATACCCTGATGTCTCAAGCAGAACTCGTCTTATTTTTTTTTTTAAACAAAGCATCTTATCAAACAATTATCAGCATGTAAAATATAGTTCTTAGAAATTCCATTGAATAAAAGAAACATACAATGAAACCTTGCTACAACAAAACTCCATACAACGATAAATCAATATACAATATTTTTTCAAATCTTGCTTGAAACTGCCTGTGGTGTAATCGTGAAATCATCTTGATATCTTTCATTACAATAGTTCTTGTACAGTGCACAGCGAAAGTTTAGACACTTATGAAATTTGCTCTTAAATTAGAAAAAAACCGAATTAAATAAAAAAATATCAGATACTTCCCTCTCTCTAAAAATATTTTTTGAACATTTGAATATCAGAAACACTGCTGCAATGCACAATGAAAATAAGTTTTGCAAAAAGAGCAAAATTCAAGTTTGAAAAAGTTTATAGACATTTTTTTGCTATTGATCATAAAAATATGCAAATTCATCACAAATGGCGTCACTGCTCTTCGCTAAACGCTTTTGTTCTTCCGCTTTTATCAGGGGTATCTAATAATACCCGTATTTTGCACCATCTGATCACTAAGTATTAACGAAGTTATTGGTGCAACTACTTTCTCTGTAGTAAACAGAAAATAACAATATTTGTGGTAAACACCTTCACAGGAGCAAAATCCATTGATCAAATAACCAAAATTTTTTGTGGTAAATAAATTACTTAGGAATGCAGTTTTCTGGAGGTTCTGGCAAATCCGATTCACAAGAGATGTCATCAACAGCTTTAATTTGAAGCATGCGATGATAATGCTGCCTCTCGATGTAATGATAATCCCTCTCGAACAGTACTTTTTCTCAGACCACAGACAATCATTGTATCGAGATTTCGCTATACAGTAGACTCTCACTAATCTGACACCTATCAGACCAGGGTGTGCCAGATTAATGGAAGCTAATTGAAAATCCCCTTCAAACAGGGCTGGGCAAATCAAAAAAAAAATCTAGGCACCAAAGAAAAAATTACCCGAATAAAAAAGTCCAAATTAATGCTTCTTTTGATTTTTTTCAGGGCATAATGACCCTCTTTCATGTTGGCAGATATGCTGCTATAAATTCCAAACATTTTGTGCTGCTCTCAGCCTGCAATTTAGTAAATACACAAAAAAAAATCTTAAGCACCGATAACAGTTTTTTAGTCGCCATGACGACTCAGCACTTGGAATTTTCCAGCCCTGTATTTAAATAATATTAACTTTTGCACATAGACATGCTTTCTCCTTGCCTAAAAGCACTGCATTACAGGATGAGCTGGACTACTAAATCACACATGCACATTGTCCATATTCCTTTGCGGAACTTCTAACAAATTGGTACATGTTGGAATGTGTGTGTTGTGAACCTAATGCAAAAATTGTTTCAGTGTAATGTTTGTTATAGTGCTGCCATTTGCAACCTATTTTTTGAACTATGAGTGAAGTGTCATGATTGAAGATTTGTACCGTTGTACGCCTGTTGCTCTCTGTGGAGAGAGTTAGTAACAGGGAGATCGGCTCGCACTCATGTCTGGAAGTCAAGAACCACAGAAAACCAACTTCAGCCGACCACCACTGTGGGGTTCCAACCCTGGTCTTCGCAATGCGAGTCCGCCATTATAACTACCACAGCAGCGGATGAATTAGACTAGCATATGGCCAGATTATTGAGAGTCTTTACTGCACATAAAAAATACACATATTGTACTATGTAGAATTAACAAAAAAAATGCATACGAAATGAGTCAAATCGAGAGATTTTTTAGTTATTACGACATGGTGAATTTGGGAAGAAAGTTGGTTGTCTCCGCTAGGAAACCAACTTTTCTTCCCAAGTTCACCTGAGCATAATACCCAGAATGTCTAGATTTTATGTGTTGAGAAAAAACATCCATCTCTCTACGAAATGAGGTTGAATGAATGTTTCAATTGGCTACCAATAAGCAATTAAGACTTCAAATTTTTGGCTCAATATTAATTAGAATAATTACAATTGATCAAATGGTCCAGGCAGTTGCTTCTGACTAGTATGTATATTTCACCATGACGAACTCTTGTTACTTTTTCATTAGATCAACCTCCTCATAGTCCTGATTATGTAGAAACAAAATCAGGAGAATTCCTATCACACTATTAAAAAAAAAGATGTCTGAAACAATAAAATGCATGACATGTTGTTAAGCGATATGGAATGCGGAGTATAATCAAGTTAAGCAAGTGTTTAAATGAAAAATAATTTGAATTGCGTACGAAATCCGACATCACATAGTTTCTTGTTTTTACCCTGCACATAACCGAGTAGAATCAAAATAACTTTTCGATTCATTTCAACAAAACTTGATGTTTTAAATTTGACATATCATGTTTGAAATAACATTATAAATAAAAGGGGTAAAGATACAAAAATAAATAAAATATATATATATAACTTTCAACAGCATAATGTATTTTTTTTCTTTCTTTGCTATCATATTCTGGCCGTCCATAAATTCTTCATGTACCCGCTACATCAGGAATTTTTCACGACTTCAGAATTAATAGATTCGTCTCCAGACATGGAAAACAATGCACAGTAATGGATGGATGATGTTCTGTTCTTGATGGAAAGAAGATATTCGGAATACTCTAAGAAGATGGAATCAATTTCTATAGGTGAAATGAAGTCAAGGACAAGTGTGTTATAATGAATTTTGAATACTTGTGGTGAGCAAAAACCATCACAACTATTTTCATTAAATGTACGTATAGCAATGAAGACTTTTTTCCAACTACAGTAGAGTCTCACTTATCCGACATAAACGGGCCGGCAGAACATTGGATAAGCGGAAATGACGTATAATAGGGAGGTGTTAAGAAAAAGACTATTAAATGTCAAACTATGTTAAAATTTTATATATTACGAACCTAATAATCATGTTTTACAACAATAAATTGACTGATTACAGAATACTCTGAAGTTAAATACAGTATAATTAAAAAGTTCAGTCCTGTGATGATTTAAAGAAATTTTTGATCGTAGCCTGTTTTCCTGATGCACTTGGCACAGCATTTCTTTGCTGCCAAGTTTTGCCATCTTTGAAGCATTATTATGTCAATTCCTGCAGCTTCTTGTTTTTGCTCAATGTATTTAATTGCAGTTTCTAGAGCCTTAGTCATTGTGTGAAATTCGGAGAGGCTCAACAGTTGGTGCTTGATCTTGATCTTCAATTTTGTTGTCATTGCAATTGACAATAGGGACAATGCCTTCATCAGTTATTTCATATACTGATCATCATAGTCATAGTGTAAATGGGTGCACCACTGTAGTCTCTGTACACTCTCTACAGTCGAGGTAACTAATTAGCTGTGGTAGAGTCTGGAGCAACAAAAAATAGACTACGCTCATACTCACAACTTGCAGTTCTTATTGATGTGTTTTTGTGTTGTTTCTTTTGTGGTGGGACGTCAGATAATACGGAAGGTCGGATAAACGCGACTCTACTGTACAAAAAAATTTTGCAATTAAATAAATCTGTATGCCAGAGGTAAAGGAAACTGTGTCAATTTTTTCTATTAATTTGCCATATTTTTGCTACACATTTACTTTTTATTCTACACTCTACACAAAGGTATAGAACAATAAGTCCTATTTTCATAAATAGCACAGATATTTATTTTATAAAACGAGCAAGCACCATAGAAAGACATACTAAAAAAAACACTTTAAACATGGAAGAATATAGAAGATGTACGATTTCTTGGAATCCGACAAAAAAGCTAAACTATATATTTTCACCATAAAGCATTCGAAATACAGTAAAACCTCCTTTAACAACCACCTTCGAATGACCGTAATCTCTGAACAACAGTCTATTTTGTTGGAACCGAATGCATTTCATAGACTTAAAATTACAGGCAGCCTTTCTGAACAACAACCACTTTTGAAATGGAGTCAAAAGAAAATATGTATATCACCATGAGAAAAATAATTTTTTTAGCTTATTTTCATAGGAGGAGTTTACCCCCCCCCCCCCCCAAACTCTGAGGAAAAAACAATTATACAGTGAAACTTATACAAAACAAAATGCCAATAGACTGAAATAATATTCAGTTTTAGATACTTAAGGTGCAAATATCTTATAGTGTCTGTCTTAGACAGGTTTCACTGCATATGGTTTCTTTTTCAGGGTACAGATGCTAGATAGGTATATTGAGGGCAATGGACAGGGTAAAAGTACCACTTAAGTGATGTATAGTTGTGCTGTGGGCCACTCAAGTGATGTGAAGTTGTGTCGCGTGCCACTTAAGTGATCTGAAAATGTGCTGAAAACCACTTGATTGAAGCAGGAATGTGTCATGGGTCACTTAAATAATCTAGAACAGTGCCCTAGGTCACTTAAGTGATCTTTAAATGTGCTACTGGTCACTTAAGTGATCTTTAAATGTGCTACTGGTCACTTAAGTGATCTTTAAATGTGCTACGGGTCACTGAAGTGATCTGAGAATGTGCCGCTTAGTTCATTCTTACAAAATTAGGTTTGAGATCACCGCCCACATCAGAACCATTTGTCATGGGTGGAGCAGGTAAGGTATAGTTCAGTGGTTCTCACACTTTTGTCACCCGTGACTCCCATGCCTCATTTATGCTTCATTCGTGGCTCTCCATAATGGTTTAGTGGATATTTTCACTTATAAAAGAACCACTTCAAAACATAGACACACAAATGAATACTCCACTCAGCGTGATGCACACTTTCAGAAAAACTAGTCTAGTTGATTCTGGGTAGGAACAAAGAACTTATTTAGGATTACTGGTATACCATCCATCTGTATCGGTTTTTCTTGCCAAGTCGTTTCTGTTGTGGTGTATTTCAGCACTGCAAGCAGAAATTTTAGGACACCAAAATAGCGATTTAGATCGATTAATCAATTATTATATTATAATCATATATTATATGATTATAATGTGTCTTTCACCTGTCTTTTCACCTCCAGCTGTCGAATTATTCATTAAAATACCCATGCTGTCAACTCTGCTCTGCCAGTCCAATTCATACATAATCATATGTTGATTTATAGTTTTTTTTATGATCACTAAAGCACCCCCCTGTGACCGTTGCATTATTTATATATATTTGTACTTTATGTATTATATGTGTTTGTGTAATCACATTCCCCCCCCCCTCCAACCCCCCTTCCTATTTTGATGTTTTTTTCATGATTTTTTGTTTTCAACCTCAAAAATAAGTAAATAGTGACTATTTTACACTGTATGATAATTGAAATGTTATTGAATTAACTTCATTGTAACAACCAGTATGGGACCTTGGTGTCTCCTTGGTGGTTTTCACTAACCTAATATATTGTTATCATTCATCTAACATATTAATAAAAATTGAAATTGAAATTGAAAAAAAAATAATTATAAGATTGCCAGAATTAACTACAGAATCGACTATTATTTTGCATGTTATACAGATTGAAAATTTGGTTTTTTCCCCCTCTAAAATAAAATTGCTGTTCCCAGTAACGGCCCCTCCCCAATAGCGGCCACATTTTTATGGTCCCGTTAGTGGCTGTTGTTGGGAGATTTTACTCCATCATCAATTTCGACAAAATACCGTTCAATTCACAATTTAAATAAAGTTCAAGAAGCACACAAAGCAATTAAAAAGCATTCAAATGTTTCAAAATTTAATATACGATGTGAAGCTAAATGTAATATGTACCCTGGTGTCGTTTTTAGATTTTCATTATTTTTTTTACAACACCCAATAAATTGGTGAATAACAATTGCAATGAATGGCTATAGAGAAGACACACACACACACACATAGACAGACAGACATTTAATTTAATTAACTAAATTTCTCAGAAATTCAAAAAAGGATATAGTTCTCATCATTCCTACTTATCAAACCAAATTCCATACAAGCCTGAAGAAATAGCGCTGCCCTCTCTGTCATCTTTGACATTAGTTGAATGGCTTTCCAGAACTGTCCCGTTGTCAACAATACCAATAATGCTTTGCTCTGCAACAAAAAAATAATAATGACGTGAGGGAATGTCTCACACAAAGATTTAACTAATACAGTGAGATCTGTACGAGATGGAAACCTGTCTTGAATGGAACAGAAAAATAGTCTTGTAGATAATTAATGCTCTTTCAATCATGGCTCTTCAATCTCTTCAAGACAGAAGCTGTCTAACGCAGAAACTGAAGATATATTTAGCCTATTTGTAGATTTAAAAAAACCTACAGAAATAATTTTTGGCCAAGTGCAAATTTCCGTCCTTTGGATGGGAGGAAGTTAAGTCCTCCTCTTGTTAGGGAACTCTTCCACTTCTTAGAAAAATGACGAATGCTTATTATATATCTGAATTACTTCTGGAAATGGATTAACTATTCAAAATTTACTAAAAGCCCATTTAAAATTTCATCTATGATGGAAATAGCAGCTTTTGTTAGAAAACACTCATGTTTTTTTGAAAATTTTTTGATAATTGCCATTTAAACTAGTTCTGGGGAGTAATAAATAATAGTAAGGAACACTGAATTATTTCAGTTCACATTATATGTTCACAATTTAGTGATACCAAGTTTTGGCATTTCATTCAGTGCGAGATGGCTACCAGCTGCAAGTAGTAACGTGTATTGAATTTTAACACAAAAATGAAGTTCATAGAGACAAAAAAAGAGCTAAACTTGTGTTACAGAGATGTAGAATCTTTCTTTCACAAGCATTATTGGCTGATGATCTCAATCACTAATTTTTAAAAGGTATGCAATTTCTGAATTGATTTTAAATATTAAAAATTTTCACTTTTGAAAAAAGTATTGCTTCTATTGCTATCCATAGGAGAACGTTTGATATTGACTATTAGCGCATTAAATATGAAATTTCAAATGTATAGTAATTTGAAACAACAAATATGAAAAAATGCAAAACAATAATATGCATGTCTTTGTTTAATACTCATTGGCTTATAATAATTAGAGATGTTTTCAAAATTTGAGTTTTTTAAAACGATCTAAATAAATCACAGCATATATTTTTATGTGCACCTTTATAAAATGGAAAACTGGAATGGAAAATAATTTGTCTCTTGAGGTTTCGTTTTATACAGGTTTCACTGTATATTTTGCAAAAATGATAAATAAAGCTCAAACAACAACGTGCAAGCTTTTAATTTTCAAATCAGCATAAAAACAGGAACCATATGATATACGATCTACATTGAATGCTCACGACAGCGCAATGCCATCACCACCTAATACACAATAACTATTTCACCTTTGTGCATGAAGGATGGAGTGCATGTGTGCATCATCGTCATACTATCAAGTAGATATATCGAGTAGATATTCTCAATGACATATAAATATTGGTTTTCATTTCAGCATCAGAGTAAGAATACAAATCAGTTCACCAAAAAAAAACAGGAGGAAAATTTATCTGCTCCCACTGAGTAAGAAAATAAAAATAAATACAGCACAACACCTTTTTTAAGACGACATTGTACGAGATGGTAAAAAGTCACATCTATAATTAGTGATTTAATGTGCACCTTTATGAAATAGAAACCTGTCTAAAACAGAAAACTATTTTAGTCCCTTGATGTTCTGTTTAATGCAGGTTCCACTGCACTACAAAAAAAAAGATGAGTCACAATGTAAAGCTATTCACACACATATAAATTTACCTTTTGATCTACAGCAGGGGAAGACAAATGATCAACCCATCTCTTCAATATCTCCTGACATTCATTCATCGGAAGGGTAGACTAATCAAAGATTTAAAATTTCAAAGGCAATCAATTAATTATGAAATTCCTAGTAATGCATTTCATCAAGCAAACTCCAACTGCATAAATTGTTTGTAATAATTTACCTTAGCTAACCAAACAGCTTCTTGCCATTTACCAGCACCCAAAAGGTACCGGCAGGCATCCATTCCTTTTTCGATAAGACACAAAAGCTGCACTCCTTCCATCACTCTTCCACTTGCAATCAGGTTTGTGGACACAAGTTTTATGATTGATTGAGATGTTCCTGATGACTGCACAGTAGCTGCCAAACAGGCTCTATGGAATTGAGAGCACATGTTATTACATGCATTGAAAATTAAACATAACTGATTCTTTAATCAGTCATCTGACTATGACGGAATAGCACCTCCTGCCGATTTTTGGCATGATTTAGAAAACAAATTATTAATTACTTCAGATAATAATCATTAAATTTGTTTTTGTTGATGATTTTGAAAAACACGCAATGAACATGATTGTGTGAACTCAGTTTCAATGTATTTATTAAAAAAATATAACCAAAAATATATATAATTAGCTTCAAATTTCCAAAAAAATGAAAAGGAGAAATTAATTGGCCAGATCACTGGTTAGTAGGCAAAACTAATTTTATCGAAATGTGAATGACTTTATGGAACAGTTGATTTATCATGACTGCCTATACAAAGTACCTGGTTCACGTTTTGATTCTCTAACAGGGTTGTTAATAAATGGAATAGCTTACCCCCAGAGGTCATGAATTCTAACACAATTGACACGTTTAAAAAGAAATACGATAACATGCACAGGTAAATTGAGAAGCTATCCATACTTAGAATAAGACAACCATAAATACATTTTATGGGCATTGTATAATATTTTATCATGTATATATAGTCTTCAGTTTTTACAATCACATTTTCAGTATTTTATGTACACACATGCATATTTTAAACATATATGGCATCCGCACATATTTGTTATGGGCATTTTTTTCTCAGTCACCTTGTTGGGCATCCTGCCCTTGTGGCCTTGTATTTGATTGTTATACAAACATAATTATATAAGATTCAAAATGCCAAGGTCACTAATATTTGATTGACCTGTGTACTGTATCTGTATAGATGTGGTGCAACCAGTATTATCCGAGAATATGATTTTGGAGTAATTTCACTCCTTAAAATTTTAAGGGGTATTTTTGTAAAATGAGGGGTATTTCTTTTTTTACCAGAGAGAGAAATTATAAGAACTATTAAAAATATTACTTAAAATTTGAAGGAGTATTTTTACTCCTCAACAAAATTCAGAGGAGTAAAATTTAATCTTGATGTATGAATCATGAATCTAGATGTGTATAGGTGAACACTGCGTGGAACCCACCAAGACTTTTTCTAATAAGGGATATGTGATTGGAAATGAAACATAAAATTGATAGAGGACACGACACCCATTTTGCTAACATAAAAGTGTCATTTCCCACACACGTTGTCAGTCGCTGCTTCAAAAAAAATTCAACTGAATTTACGTACTACTCTATTGACTGAATATATTACAGGAATCAACAAAATCTCAGGTAATAATAGGTAATTTGACCTATTGATAGGCATCAATAGGTAATATGTTGACTAGATAAATGTACCACTTTCATCTTAAACAAATATTGTCACACATGGGTGCTTGTGTGAACTTAGTAAGTTGAAGGTTTGGTAACCCTTAGTGCAAGGGCTCTTAACCTTTTTTAGCTGTGACTCAAAATAAACAAGATCAGCTTTTCGACCAATGGGACTGTTTGTTTTTTGTGAAATTAGAGGAACCCTTGACACAATAAGTGCATTTATAACAGGACTGTAAGTGGGTTTGAATGACCCATCTAGAATCAAGCTTGGGTACTGACCCATGGTTCAAGAATCCCTGGCTGTAAGTGTAACTCATCTTGGAAGCCCTGAGAATCAATTTTGGGTTATGACCCATAGCTCAAGAATGCCTAGCTGTAAGAGGATTTGTAAGACCCATATCGGATGCCCCTGCAAATAAAGTTTGATCGGGATCCACAGCTCAAAAGCCCCTGGCTGTTGATGAATTTGAACGACTCATCTCAGAAGCCCTGCGACCCAAGTGTGGGTCACGAGCTGTAAGTTAAGAACCCCTGCCTTAGCGTATACAAGATTTTAACATGTAAATTAGGCTGGGAGGAGGGGGAGCAAAAAATGCTCGAGTCCGACTTAGGAACTTTTCAAGATGGCCTTTAGATGAAGAAAGTACCTGCTAGGTTTACTAATGAAGAGCAGTTGAGATTCTTGGTTTTTACTTTATTTTAGACCTCACATTCTAGCAGAGAGATAAAAGGAAAAAATAAACAAGAAAGATGGTAGACATTATCTTCCAGCATCAACATAGGAAATTTTGTTATGTAAATTAATGATCAAACCTTAAGCAGTCTGTGTAGAAATTACTGTTTGAAGCTTCAGTTTCCAGAAGCAGAGTCACAGCTTTTTCCGTCTGACCAAGAAGTAACAAACGCTCTGCACACTGCTGTGTCTGGTTATGAGTTGTTCTTTTATGCATATGAAGAGCGACACGATCCAATTGCAATTGCTGCATGGTAAAGAAAACAAAATTTGAAGTTACCAATGATTCAGGTCTCCTAACTTCACAAAAATATCAATAAACCCATAAAAAATTTAAAACATGAAATACATGAGTGTTTCTAAAAATTGATAGTTTCCATTTCTGTTCTTTATTGACATATAAATAAACTTTGCCTTAAAAGCAGCATGATCATTTTCTGCACATTGAGTGATAATTAGACTGGGACCAGCATTTTACACCTGATCTCCAACTGTGATGCTCTAAAATGTCTTATTTCATTACAGGAGCTTTGACCTGATATGGAAGTTATAATTTTTGGGGTTTCTTTTAAAATAGCCTGAGGCTGTAAAATTACAGCAGCGAAATACCCCTGCCTAGGGATTATGACCTTTTCGATCCCGGTCGTTCAAGAGAAGTCTCTCTTCGAACTGAAACTATTTGCATTCAATGTAAAAATGAAACAAAATACATTCTAGGCAAAAAGTAAAAAGCAAGAGATAGAGAAGGAATTTCGAAAAATTCCAGCACTCTTTGAACTTTTGTGATTCTACTATATCAATTCATGGTAATTTGAAGTTACATTTTCAGTCAAAATAATTCTTAGCACTTTACTCTAAATTTCATGAGAATATCAGAAAAACTTTGAAAGTCATTCAGAATTGTTCAAACTTTTAAATAATGAAAACTGTGACACTACCTTAAATGTTTTATTGTCACATAATACATCAAATCCTGTATCTAGAGGCTGGTCAAAAAACAGCTGGGCATATCTTTTGCTCAAGTGCATTGATGACTCATCTTTTTTCTCGTCACCATCTTTTTTCTCCTCATCATCTTTTTTCTCCTCATCATCTTTTTTCTTGTCATCATCTTTTTTCTCCACATCATCTTTTTTCTCCTCATCATCTTTTTCCTCATTATCTTTTTGTAATGAATCATGTCCCACATTGTGCTGAAATTAATAAAAAATTAAATGCAAATATTTTTGCAAGTGCAGGGTTATCTCCAGTTGAAATTTGGGCCCGTTTTATGAACTTTTTACAAAATTCTAGATCTTAAAATGGATGCTTCACAAGATACAAATTATTGAAACGATAAATTTGGTATTTAAATTTTTTGTGATAATTTAACTAAATTGTTTTGCTTTCTACAAAATTACTTATTTCTCAACAAAATTACTGACCATTAGGAATATTTTCACAAAAAAAAGTCTGGACAGACTTTTCAACATCAAAATTTGGATGAATTCAGTAAAAATATAAATCAAGGATTTTCAGATATTTAATTATAAATGCTCCCCTGAGAGAACTTCTGAAATCTGCACATGCATCCTCGAGCTCCCTAAATCTTCCACACAAAAAAACCTATACTGAATTATAAATCAAAAATAAATTCGGATCAAATACACAAAAAATAATTAAATTTTGGTGGTCACCAGCAGGACAAAAAACTGTTAAGAGGAGTTTAACTGTAATTGCTGGAAAGTAACAGCCATCTAAAACATATTTATTTTGAAGGTTTTCCAATTTTTTTTCAACAATTTTTTGCCATAAATTCATACAATAATGAACAACAATTTTTTTTCTATAAGTTATTGTTCATACCATACAATATAAACATATTAGAAAAGGAAAACTTAAAGTTTTTCTATTCAGAAATAAGATTTGTTAAAAAGGAAAATGTTCAAATTCATAAATTACATCTTAAACAAAAAAAATGATTTATGCAAGAAACTTATTCAATAGGATTCACTGTAGATGATTATTATGATCAATGATAATACGATAATTTTATTAAAGTATCTCTCATAATAAAAATATCAAATATTGAAACCTTTGAAAAATAAAATACCTTCATAAGCTCTACTTTGGCAACTTTCATATAATACAGAGCAACTGTCCAGAAACGACAAGCTTCTTCATCACCAAATAATCTACAATAGAATTCAAGGATTTGGATTGGTTGGAAGAAAATTTGAATCAACATGTTGTGATCATAGTTACATTGAAAAGTTCAATCAAATTTAATGGAACAGTGGTGTCTCACAATATGACAGTCGTGCAATTCCAAACTTAAATGTCTCTTGATTGTGCAGGAAAAAGCCAGATGGGCCCAAATACAAGTACAAGACCACAAAAGGCAAAATGCCCAATGAAGTGGTTGAGGAAAAAGATGCCCATAATAAATATGGATGTCATAACATATGTCATCATAAGGAATGTCTCTCAACTCAGTATTAGTGTAACCACAGATTAGTGTAGAATTGCACAGTACAACTATATTATTAATTTACCTAATTTTTTTCTTACTAGTAGTAAAATTGTCTATGTACATTAGAAGCTGCTTATTAGAATCATGGATAATGTTATCATTCAGGTATTTTTATCACTTTCATAAAGTATTTAATAGATCTGTAGCGTGTGCTGCCAAGTCACAGATGTCTGGCAAGATTTTGTGCGTGCTTGGCAAGAAACCTCCAAGAGAGACACAATTCTGCTTGTTGTCATTGCAAAAGCAACATATGTGCACAACCATCTTTCAATTATGTTTTGCAAATAGATTTTATTTCAATAGAATCTTAGTATATTTTATTAAACATGAATAATCATCATTCCTTTAAGTCCATCACCCATCATCAGGACTGACCCATATCATAACATGGGGGAAAAAATTTGTTTATAGTTTTCAGAACTTTCGTTTTTTTTTCATAGTTTCCCAAACATTTTGTTCCATATCACCTCCTTCTTCAGAAATTTTTTTCTCTCGTCGACCCCCAACTCAAGCGAACCCATAGGATCCTATGTTATACTCTACCTTCTATTAACCCCCCCCCCCCAGGACCATTCCATCGCCGACCAGGAAGCAATACTGCCCACTTTGGGAAACACTGGTTTATATTATCAATTTTTTTGCCCAAAGTTTTCTTTTTGATATTATTAAGTTAAAAAATAAGTAACATCCTGGTTATCAGTTATGGTTATCAACTTATGAGACTATATAGGAGGTCAGAGGTTGCCCCCTCCCCTCGTAGACAAACATTTCCATACTCAATTCACAATGTTCTTACTGGGCTATAATATCCACTTTGATCCATGCATATATAACGCTCCTTTTGCAATGGCTATGCTATCCTATAAGGCATGTGTAAGTTTAAAAAAGTCCCTTTCTTCAATTCTTAGTCAGGTTTCTTTCAACTGACCTGCGAACATATTCACAGTTCCTAGGCCGAACAACTTTACAAAGGATCTGTGGAACATACAATACATTAAAAAGTACCATAATTCGTGATACACATTAGACATTTTCATTCTAACTGTTCACAATTTCTGAATAAAAAACAAGGATCTTAGCTCAAAGAAACGAAAAATCTTGTTTTAAAGCAACATGGGAAAAAAAACATGATTTAACGTTCTGAAACTAGTTATGTGGGAAAGAAAAACTGAGTGGTCCTGTTTCCATATTTACTGTTTCACAAACATATGGTCATCATACTTATAAATGGTTAATTAATCAATAGGTTGTTATTACCAGAAACTCCAAGCCCCAATATGATTACATATACGCAGGGCAATTCAAAATTAAAATGACAAATTGCCATTTTCAAGGGATTATAGAGAACTCATTTGAAATAAACATTTTTCATCATTTGAATCGCAGAAGTAGAGATTACTTTCCCAGGGCTTGAAATAGAGCGTTTCTCACACATTTTCGTGTTGCAAGCACAGTAATGGCACCAAACATGCTAAAATAAACATTCATAATGAGAGGGATGTTTAAAAAAATTGCTCAAGAGACAGTGATCGCCAACCTTATGCATGCCCACAATATTTAAAAATGAATCATGCATATGTTGGAAGATTTTGAATATATTGCTCACAGCTACAAAAGTAACTCTAATTCTAGTGTGGAAATCAATCCCTAGGAGTTTTAATAGGAATCTCACAGGTGTTTTTCAGATGTCCCCACAAAAAGTGCAAGAAACATATTTTCTTACATTTTTGAAAAAGTACCCTGTACTGCATTCGTTGTTCTAATTTGATCTTGTGTTCTGTGATGAAAAAATGTTTTTAAAGTGATCGATACAGCTTGGTGTGGTAGTATTTCATCATAGTCTGTATCGATTTCATGGTAGTATAACACATGAAAAAAGAATGAAATTAACTCCTTTTTAATATTCAACTACCATGCAAATTTAACATACTTCAAAAGAAATGGATAATTGATGGTATTGAAAATAGAGAAAGAGCTCTACCTGGCAATGTGCAGAGCCCGCTCTGCGGTACCAAATGGGCATTCAGCAACGAAGTTCCTGATATTATTGTCCAAAGATTCCAACTGCTTCTCAGCTAATAACATGGAATAGTTGTCTTGGTGATCGACATCTGCATTGAATTTCTGGCTTGAAATTAAATGATGCAAATAACTTTTGAAGTAAAAAGCAACTTCCGGTGCAAGTAAATGCGGGCTAAATGGTGTATCTGCATAAGATGAAAAATATTTCGTAAGGAACATGAATTATTTCCGATTTCATAGTCATGAAAAATCAACGTTGATATTCAAAGTCTTCAACCAGATCATTTTAAGTTTAAAATCCATTCACAAAATATTTAGCTCAAATAATCATTTGACATACTGCAGCATCTAATTAATCAGTGAGAATGTTTTTTTAATATTGCAGTAGAACCCACTTATAACAAAGTTGAAAAAAACAGTAAATTTGTTCGTTATATGCAAACTTCGTTATATCTGTACAGGCTTGGAAAATGATGCCTTTAAGAAAAAGGAAACATGATTTAAAATAACATACAAATTTTTCAATAATATAAGCATTTTAAAAATAAATAGATTATCATACCAAATTAAATTAATAATGTTATTAAAAAAAAGTTGAAAATTTAACTGAAATCTTACATAACCGAATAGATGAACGAAAATATTAATGGCTGCTAGTTTTTAATTTTTTTCATATGATAGTGGACGTTGAATATTTAGTTTTAAAATCATTTCTACCCAATAAACATGCTAAATATGAAGTCTCTTCTTTTAGCAAGGTCCCGGTCAGTGAGACATTTATCTTTTCTTTGCACTTTTTCGAACAATTTTAAAAGGGATGCCTCCATTTGAGCATGAGCTCCTTCTCTGAATCTCTTCTTAGTTTACAGACGAACAGATCACCATTGGATTCTTGTTTTCTATAAATTGGAATATTTCTTTGATTTGTCTTTGCTCCTGAAAATCGTGGATAATAAACTTCCAAGTATATATATATATAATTCCAAATTCCTTTGATACCTCACTTTTTCTTTGTATTTGGCTTTGTAAACTGTATAGTTTCAATTTTGAAAGAAAAAGAAGACACTTTGCACATGAACATTCCCAAATTTATTCGCCTGTGACAACACCATTACTACCAACATCTGAGTGTTTTGGAGGTTAAGGTCCTTGAAATCAATAACCTTTCATTTCTTTCTAATAAGATTTTCTTCAACTGAAATAAGATTCAATGGAAATTGGTAAAAAAAAACCATAAATGCCCTAATAGAATGTCTTCGACGAAAAAAAGAGCATTATCAGCTGTAGCTAAGCATTGTAGAAAGGTAATTTTTCAGATAAGATTGCATAGAAATTCTTGACAATTCCTGTGTGAAAACCGGGTGAAAATTTGTTACAGGCGTACTTTCCTGAAATATGTGTTCGTTATAAGAGCAATCAAAATAACATAGACAAGCAATACAAAATTCACAGGACATGGGAAAACTTTGTTATATGTGAAAATTTTTAATATCTGTGTTTGTTATGAGTTTGATTGCATTAA
This sequence comes from Pholcus phalangioides, assembly GCF_987345545.1. Taxonomy (NCBI): domain Eukaryota; kingdom Metazoa; phylum Arthropoda; class Arachnida; order Araneae; family Pholcidae; genus Pholcus; species Pholcus phalangioides. The sequence goes on along the minus strand of NW_028301616.1, from coordinate 2,354,472 downwards.
ACTTTTTAAAGCAAATGAAAAAAATTGTGTTTCTTCACTTCAGAAAGACTGCATATACTTACCTAATACTTAGTTACTCTCACAATTTTTTTTTCAGCCACCTCATTGGGCATTTTGCCTTTGTGGCCAGTGAATTTGTACTTATATTAAAACTTTTCAATGAAAAGTTCTACTGATTATATTATTATTTCATTTAGAACCCCAAAATCAAATACATATAACTAAATTTTTTATTTAAATTAATAAATTTAAATTGAACAAAATAAGAGCAAGTTGAATGATATACCTGAGGGTTGATACTCATAAATGGGTGAAGTTGTTTGTTTCAAGTCAATGTCTAGTATTCTGATTGATCCATCTGCTGTGGCTATGCAGGGCTTATCAGAACCAACCCAGTCAACATCCTGTACTTTTGGCATATCTTTAGGGCATCGAACAGACTGTACACGTACAACCTGTTACATTGAAATTATTCAATAATATAAGATATACAAGATATACAGAAGACTGGATGTTGTGAAGATATTTATTATTTGAGATGTTAATTTTTTAAGGAAGGAAAAAACTCATTTCTGCCTCTACCGGGAGTCGAACCCGGGTCCCTCGATTGCCGGACGAGTGCTCTGACCACTAAGCTACAGAGGAGATAGAGATTTTCCTTCGCTAGAGCGTATATGTCTTTGTTTTTTTTTCCTTCCTTAAAAAATTAACATCTCAAATAATAAATATCTTCACAACATCTGGTCTTCTGCATATCTTGTATTAACAAGTGGAGAGCGACATTCATGTCATATTCAATAATAATGTACTCAACTTTGAAACAAGCATTAATACACTGCTGGCCACCCAAATTGCAACACCAAGAAAGACAAGAGATATCGCAACAATATTTATTTTGTAGATAACATGTTGACCAAGCATCAAATGATTAAATTTATAGACTTCTGTGAAGTGTGGTTCCTGCCAAAATCAGTAGCCAGAGTAGCCGCCATTGTTGGAGATCACCGCTGCCACACGCCTCGGCATTGATTCAAGTGAGACTTTGGATGTGTTCTTGGGGTACAGCAGACCAAGCAGCTTCCACGCGTTGCCAAAGTTGATCTGGTGTGGCAGCTGGGGATGTAATCTGGGTCAATCGTTGAGCAACCATGGACCACATGTTTTCTATCGGCGAAAGATCCGGAGAGCGAGCTGGCCAGGGAAGCAATTCAATCTGGCGATTGACGAACAACCTTTGGACAATGCGTGCCACGTGTGGTCCCGCATTATCCTGTTGAAATATGGCTGTCGGCAAGCCCTGAAGGCAGGGGCGTAGCCAGAAATTTCTTTCGGGGGGGGGGGGGAACCAAAGTGACAGAACAATAGATTTGGCCATCTTTTTCCCTTTTTTCGGTCATTTTCTCACATTTCGGGGGGGGGGGCAGACCCCCAAGTCCCCCCCCCCTGGCTACGCCCTTGCCTGAAGGTAAGGAAGGACAACTGGCTCCAACACCTCGGAGATGTAGCGCTGGCTTTTTAAAGTACCGGCAATGCGTACTAGAGGAGTGCGAGAGTGATATCCAATACCGCCCCATACCATAATACCCGGTGCAGGACCAGTGTGGCGGTGCATAACGCAGCTGTTCAGCATCCTCTCTCCACGGTGTCTCCAGACTCGAATCCGACCATCGTGGTGTTGCAGACAGAAGCGTGACTCGTCAGTAAAGACAATTTCATTCCATTGTGCCGTCCACATCCTTCTTTCATTGCACCATTGGCGGCGGAGACGTCTGTGGTTCTGCGTCAAGGGTAGACGAAGCAATGGACGTCTTGCGGACAGACCACTCTGCTGTAAACGGCGTCGAATGGTACGCGCAGACACTGGATGATGCGGTACAGACTGAATGTGCTGTGCTATGGTTCGTGATGTGGCTGAGCGATCCATCACTGCCATACGCACAATACGCCTGTCATCACGTGAAGTGGTGCACTGAGGTGGATGCGATCAAACACGTCGGTCCGTCGTACCCTCCTGCATCCAACGATCACATATCCGCATTACAATTGTTTGGTTTCGTCCAACACGACTACCGATTTCCCTGAAAGATAATCCACAATCTCAGTAGGCCACTATCCTTCCTCTGTCGAACTCGGATACTTGATCAAAAGATGATCGCTGTTTTCTAAGAGGCATAATTGATCGTTTTTTTGAAAAAACCACAAGAAAAACACAATTGCCGTACTTCAAATCGTCGAAATCTCCAAGCCTTAAATAGCGCTTTGAATTGGCGCCACAGGCGCGCGTGATGTGCGTCTGCACTGAAATTCTAATCATTTGCATATCTCACCTCCGCTAATGCATGTTGTAAATTTCATATTATTTGCATGCTTCCTTCAGGGTGTTGCATTTACGGTGGCCAGCAGTGTAGTTTATTATATGAATAAAATCTGGAGCTATGTTATTTTGTTTATACAGCTGACACAGTATCATTAACAAATAGGTAATCACAACATTTATATCTTTTGGTATTCTATTATGTTCCAAGTATTAACATATAATAAAAATATCTGTCAATTTAAAGTCATAAATTAATTGGAGTTATTTGTTAAATATCAGTTATTCTACAACATTTGAATGTGATTAAGTCTTTCGGAAATATTAAGATTTTCACACCATTTTAGTAAGTCTTCATTATTAACCTTTCAGAACGAGTGCTCAAAGAATGACTTGAGCAGACACGGTTCATTTCTGAGATACCAATTAATTTTTCATCTCATAAAAACACTAATAAAAAATCAAAATGAAAACAAAATGTTTTCAGCAGGCTGTTTTTCTAAATACTTGATAGTTTCATGCATTTTAACTTGAAACTTAATACACATTGAATGAATAGACTACTAAAACTAGGTAACTCAGTTTTGAACATTTTGAGGAAAACACATTTGAATATTTCATCATCCACTATTGAAACAAACAAAAATTACTCTGTTTAGATTTGTGTTACAGATTGCTTAGTTGTAGCAAAAACTGTCTCCCTGAATGTAAAATATACCTATGGTAGACAAATTTTTATTTTAAAAAATTATCAATTTAATTAATTATCATCTTTAATTAGAACGTTTTCAAAAGTAGACAGTTTATCTGACAAATAAAACTGGCTAAAACTATTGATCTTTATAAGAGAGTCATTCTTCTTAGCCCAGGAGAACTTGCTAGATTTGCTAGTGCATGAGAAAAACCGATCCTTATCATCACTTGAAGTGCACTGATTATCAAGACAAGAGAGGAAATTCCGACCTTTATTAGTTTTGAGTGGAAAGCAAAATATTTTACAGCATGAGAGAAAATCTCAAGCAACAAGTTCTCCCGAGTTAAATCCGACACATAGATGACTAAACATTTTTCTCTGAGTAAATTGAGTGTCTTTCATTATAGACTTTCAATAATGAAAAAATGAGTAATTTCCAGTACTGTATTAAATAAATTATTCTGTTTGATATCTAATAATAGAAGTATAAATTTTGATAATATATACGACAGATATTGACTGCTGAGATTAAGTTAACTTCTTAATTAAAGTTAAGATATATATAAAACTACATGTGAAATACATAAATCACCTCTTTCATATCCCAAAGGTCAACACCTTCACTTGTAAGTATAATGATTTTCATATTTCCTTTCCCAGGTCCAAATCTTACTTTCTTTATCACTCCTCTATGGGTAGGAGCACCTCTGTAAAATTACATAGTATGAAGTCCTCAGCTTGTAAAACTGACATATTGAATAGTTTAAACAGCATAAGTTATGAAATAACTCCAAATTTATGATCATAACTACAAGTGCAAGTAATGAAAATTTTATATCAAGTGAACAAGCTTCAATCCATTGGTGAATAACAAAAAACGAAAGTGACTCTTGGGATAGGTCAAAAGAAACAATTATTCCATTTTGAAGTTGAATACTTTACAGCTTAGTATATTTTCTAGATTGTGTGAATTTTGATTGACATTAATGATATACATTTTTATCAGGTTTTAAAGATTCACGCTGTGTGATATATTAAATACATATACAGTGAAAGCATGTAACAATACATACCTATATTGTTACATATCTATGTAGATCCTTATAGTATTGATCCCCTTGAGTATTGTTACATATCTATGTAACAATACTCAAGGGGACCAAGGAAATATATAGTTATTGTTATAGATAGAATACATTAATACTATGAAAGGTGCATCAGGACCATAGAGTAATACCATTATATGGGCACTTATCATTACAGAGGATATTGCTATATAGCAGCGGTTCTCAACTGTCATTGATTTGCGGAGCCTTTTTTACGTATATAATTTCTCTACTAAAAAGCACTCGTTTGTAGACTTCTCTCTCTGGTTTTTATTTATTTTTATCAAATACTGATTTATTTTATTTTCTTAAAGCAGTCGTGAAGTCTCTGGGAAGTGCACATGAGCACGGGCTCCGAGGAAAACTGGTTGAGAACCGTTGTTATACAGGACTTTAACTATATTATCAAAATCACATAAGTTACTGAAAAGTACAAACTTGGATATCCCAGATTTCAAATCCAGAACATTAAGATTTCCATCCACATCACCAAGAACAAGAATGTCACCTTTCCAGGCAATGCATGTGATACAACCCATAACAGCCTGTAAATAATGACCATAAAAATCAATTCATCTTCAAAGCACTGCTTGATTACTCATACAAATACATCAGAATTTTCCTTTTATCATTAATAGTTATACATACAACCTATTGGCATGATTAAACAGCATAATTACATAAAAGCTAATAAATAAGAATTAACCCTCTCTTACATGAAAATACAGTGAAACTTTCATAAAGCGATACAACCTTTAATGATAATCTCGCATATAACGATCTTTTGATTTATGTGGTCTAGGAAATTTCCTATAGCAATAATGTGTATTAAACTAAATTTGATTTATAATGATAATTTTATGTGGTCACTTGAAAATCGTTATGCAGAGAGATTTAATATAAGTGAAATTAAATTTTTACTTCATTGCAAAAATAAACAAAGCTTGATAAAAACATTCATACCAAGTAACATTTAGCAAGAAAGCTATTATAGTCAATTTTGCAGTTCTCTAAAAATCCTATTCATATGTTTACAAATGATTCTTGACTGTGGCTAATTTCCAAAACTAGAATGGTTTGATAAGAGGAGTGTAATAGAGAGTAAAATGACAAGTGGCCATCTTAAGAGGCTGTCTATAAGCTGCTTACACTTTTACCCCCAACGAAGTAGGATGACTTTTGAATGACCTAACAACCACCTGCGTTTACAGAAGAGCCATTGCTATTCATCCGTGACTCAGACGAGTATTGATGGATTGCACAGGGTTTATTTGAAAAAGTGTCGCTGTTTTAATGGGGAAGGGGTAAACAAATGATTTTTCATATGAAAAAGGCAATATATAAGAGAGTCTGTTAATATAAACTTCCTACTATTCAGGAAGGAGTAACAAAAAGTGATGGTACACAATATAAATGGAGTGAGGATATGATAGTATAAATAAGTTCTACTATGGTTTTGCTTAATATTTATGAAAATGTATTAAAAAAATTTACTATTCATCATAAAAATCACAAAATCACTTTTTACGATAGTGATATTTATTTTGGAACAATAATGACAAATATGAAGAAGGAAAACAATAAATTGAAAAAAAAAATAATTAAATTACATCTGGCGGGATTGTGCTACCATCTTTGATGACATTTCCTTCAACAGAAAAATGGTTGAGCTGCCCATTTGTATCTGTGAATACAAAATGTTCTTTTGTATATGACACAGACTTTGAAACCCTAAAAAGAAAAGAAAAAAAAGCTATAATACAATAAAATTTGAAATTTAATATTAAAAAAGGTCAAAGTCTTGAATAAACAGTCCACTCAGTATCAAACAAATTTATATTTCAATGCTTGATTAAAAAAAATTCTGATAAACCAAATGAATTTTTGCAACAGTATACACCTAGATGAGTTCATTCATCCTACCCCTAATGTAAACAGACATCACCTATCATGTAACTTTAAGATACAGTGATACCTTGGCTAACCAACAGCTTCAGCTTACAAATTTTTCAGCTAACGAAGCAAAAACTTTTTTAAATGTTTTTCTGCCTCAGCTGTCGACTATTTTAGTTGATAGGGACGCACGCGCTAACATACAGCAGTGTAGTGAGATAAAGTTTCGCGGCAATAAAAAAAAAATAAATGAATTGAATAAGTATATCTCATTTGAGCCAGATGATTCATCTCTATCACAGAATCGCTTTCCAGATGCACCTCTTTCTCTTTCAGAAAGACAGCAATTTCATGTAAAATGAATGATTAAGCGAAGAGAAAATGCGTTAATTTTTTTTTAAAAAAGCCTTAGACTTTAAGGGTTTCAGTGCATATAGTAAGACTCTTAATACCAGGGCTTGAAAATTGAAAAAAAAAAAAATATATATATATATATATATATATTTAGGCACCAATCCAATTTCTTAGGAGACAAGCATGGTATTTTGCTCAAGAGAAACGGTCCTAAATAATGTTTTCTTTTATTTTTTCCTCATGCTTTAAACACAGCATAACGAAATCAGAAAATGTTGTGTCACCCTTAGAAATTTATTCTAATTCAGCAACCACATTTAGAAAATTTCCGGTGCCAATACAGATTTTCTAGTTGCCATGGCGACCTGGCACCTAGGATCAAAGTCCAGCCATGCATAATACTGTACCAAATTGAACAGTCTGGACATTCTAACAACTTATTTTTTCTATCTGCATGTGTATGAGAAAGAAATGAGCTCACTATATGACATAGCACACCACCTCCCAAACTTTTTTCACTATAGCTCCCGAACCTGACTGCATGGCGTCAGTGCCACCTTAATGCATGGGCCCACCCAGGCACGGCCTGGGGGCCTCAAGAGAAGAAGAGCCTTGGAAAAACGAGAAGTAGTTGAATTTTTCGAGAATTGGCCAGGTAGGGCCTCAGAAATATCATTTGCCCCAAGGGTCCACGATGCTCTTAAGACAGCCCTGCATGGTATGCATAGTGTAAAATGAAATGTTTTTTTCACCTTGTTTTAAAATTCCCCTTCATCCATTTGTGAATTTGTTTATCTCAGCCTTCTGTCAGTATTTTAATAGTGCTTCTTAGTATTTTATGAAAGTTACTTTGAAATTTTGGGCAGTTCATAGAACAAATAAATAATTTTACATACAAATTTGATTTAATTAATTGATTTTCATTTCAAACCTATGAAAAATCTCATTTCAGCCAACAAATGTGATTCCGGAACAAATTATTTTCATATGCCGAGGTATCACTATATATAGCCGTATTTTATTTTGACAGACTAAAGACTCTTCCCCAAGTATAAAAAGCATATTTGTCAAACTGTATAACTCAATTGTTTGATAAGGACAAGAAAAAACAATTTTCACATAAAAGTGACTGTACATGAAAGTAAAGCAGAAACTCAGTGACCATATAACAGAGTTCAGCAGAAACTTAGTGGCCATATAACACAATGCTTAGAGCATTCATTATCCTCAACATTTTTCTTCAGCAAAGACCATCAAAAACTGCCAGTTTAAATGGAGCTATGATATAGGGTGCCAGCATTTACATTTTTGTAACTCATCATCAGCTGGAAACAAAATGTGGGAGATAAAATGCAAGGGAATTTTATGTAAATTGAGAAAAGGTTGATGACTGATATTATTTTTCCGTCCTTATTGCAAGTCAGTAAAAGGTTATCAATAATTACAAAAAATATTGGAAAAAAGCACACAAAATAATTTGTTCAACAGGTGGGTGGCTTTGAATCAGCAGCGGCAAACGAAAATTAATTTTTGAAAATATATAAACCGAATTTACTGCGCTTACTTTTCATTGTCTGAGCATTCGGCATTAATGATATTTTCTTTTAGTTTATCCAGACTAAAATCTAATGTTGATTGTTGCTTTTTGTGAACGGGAGACCATTCCTGAAAATATATCTATATAAGTAAAAAGATAAATGAAAAACCTGCAGCTTATGCTTTCATAGTATCAAAGTAAGTAAGTAATATCAAAAGTTGTAGCATGAAAAAATATAGGAAGAGAAAGGCTATTTTCCAATCATTTTCATCTATGAACAGAGATTTAAAAAGCATCTATTTTTCTATCATCACCTACACATCATGTTTCTTGCACATTAAAATATATATACATATATGATATGAATTATATACCCACCTTTTTTAATCTTTCTTCTTCAATAAAAAAAACTTTGCTTTACATACATGTATATACACCATGTTTCTAAAAGTCTGTTTTTTTTAGAGTTTAGGCATTTCCTTGAATTTCTAGAAAAATACTGGGCAAATCATTATGAAATTTCAGTCCTTTATACCCTATATTGGCACTCGCCATTTTTAGTGAAAATTTAGTCACAAGTGCATTTAGTAGACAACAAAAAAATTAAATGAGAAAAAAAATGTTTTTGATCAATCCTGTATTAGAAGAAGCTGCAAATGATTTGCAACTTTGAAATAATATTGTACAAACTTTGTGCAATACTTCTGTGCATTTTTGTGAGAATAGCATGCATATTCACGAAAATATAAATGTTTTCTATAAAAATTACAATTTTCATTGCATTATTTTTGCTTATAACATGCAGAGTTTTCAAGCAATTTTTACAAAATTTACAGAAAACATGATGCCATAGAGGAGAAATAACGTGTGAAAATTTAGAATGTGACAAATCATTAATCAATGAGATACAAGTGGTTTTAGTAAATGATTATTAATTGCACATGCTCAAGAAATATAAATTTCATTTTCATAATTTGATTGCCAAATAGATAGTGCAACTCAAATAAAAATTTCTGCTGAATGTCGTGAAAATTCAGAAAAATATATACAGGATATTGTGAGCTGCAATTTTGAAACTTGATAAAAGTTTGTCCATTTGATCATTTTTGTCACACCATGGTCATTTTATGCACACGAGGGCTAATTAGACTGGGACCTACAATTTTTATTGCTGATTCCAAATGGCAGGCTTTTTTTTTAATACTCATTGAGAGGTTGGTGCGCTAACCCCTCTGTGGGGACTCCCTGCGGTAGCAATTTTTTCTGCGGTCATGTCGCTGTTTCTGTTGTACCCCTGTGTCAGGAAAGTTTTCTGACAAGGACGAACCGGGTATCGAACTCATGACACCTCTAAACATCCTATGGTACTTTAGGTGAGTATCTTATCAACCTGGCTACCGTGCCCCAACTTGATAAAAGTAACTGAATAATAAAGAATTTTCCACAAATTGGTATACAATTATTTTCTGTTATTTGATTATTTCGAGAATAAGCCTACAGCATTATGTGAATGAGTGAAGATGCGTATCTGATGCTATGTAAAAGAAGTGTTTTAGCATAACATGCGCATATGATGTAGACATAAGCAAACTGAAGTCAATAATGAAATAACAGAAAATAATCATATACCAATTTGTGGGAAATCCCTTAATATTCAGTTAATTTCAGAAAGTTTCGAAATCACCGCTCACAATATTGCATATATGTTTCTGAATATTCACGACATTCAGCTGGACTTTTCATATAAGTTGCACTATATACACTCATGTCCATAAATTAATGATAATTCAGAATCACACAGAAATCAAAATCTAAAGTAAAAATTTCACCTGTAGAATTATCAAACACATCTGCAAGAATGATATGCAAATTTCAGGAAGCCACCAGATGATGTCGATAGTACGTCACAATGATGAGAGTGTACGAAGGGGTTATATAAGGAATGGTGGCAAAGAAGTAAAATTGTTCACAAGAGTTCTGTACGGCGCTAAGTGCCATAAGCGAATAGTTATGACACAGAGGACGCATGTGGATGATTTTTTACGTGGTAGAATTATCGGCCGCCTGGAATGTGGGCGTACTCAGATGGAAGTATCCGAGGAACTTGGAATTGCCCAAAGTGTCATCTCTAGGCTTTGGCAACGATTCCAAGATAATGGAAATGTCAGTAGACGTTACAGTACAGGTCGCCCCCGAGTTACAACGCCGAATGAAGACCGGTATTTGGCAGTAACTGCCAAAAGAAGCAGACGGAGCACAGCATCCGACCTGTCTCGTCAGCTATCTGCAGACACGGGTACCACAGTTTCAAGGCAAACCGTGTACAGACGTTTGGGAGATATTGGTCTATATGCTCGTAGGCCTGTCTGATGTGTTCCGCTCACGGCAACTCACTGTCAGCAGTGATTATCCTGGAGTAGAGAACATGCAATGTGGACATCGTCACAGTGTGCTTGTGTGATGTTTTCTGACGAGCCCAGGTTTAGCTTGCAGGCTGATTCACGTCAGACTTTCATATGGAGAACGCCAGGTACCCGTTACCACCAAGACAACATCATTGAACGACACTGTTAAGGTGGTGCAGCATTGCTCGTTTGGGGTGGAATTATACTGGGTTCCAGAACAGATCTGCATGTCCCAACCGGAACCATGAAAGCCCAAATTCATCGGGACATCATTCTGGAGCAACATGTATGTTTGTTTAAGGGTGCCATGGGCGAAAAATTTGTGTTTATGGATGACAACGCCTGTCCTCACCGAGCAAACATAGTAAACGAATGCCTTGAATCTGAGGATATAACCCGTATGGAATGGCCAGCATTCTCACATGACTTGAATCCGATACAGCATGTGTGAGACATGCTTGGCCGACGAGTTGCAGCCCGTCAACCACCTCCTACATGTGTACCGGAACTTCGGAGAGCACTGCTTGCTGAGTGGAGTGATCTTCCCCAAGATCAAATCGATAATTTGATGCTCAGCATGCCTAGGCGTTGTACGGACTGTATTTCATCGCATGGGAGACATACAATGTATTAACCATCATACCAACCATGTAATAGTAAGTTTTTGTAAAGGAGATATTTTTTACAATTGCTCCAGGGAGCAAAAATCGTAGTTTTTATGAATGGTATCATACATACACCATCGTTTTTGTTCTTTATCTTTTGTTTAATAAATGGGCTTTATAAATAAGTAACGTTTGTTTTGTTCCTGAACCTTTATTTGCCGGAGCTGGCATTATCCTTAATTTATGGACATGAGTGTATTTAGCAATCATATTATGAAAAAATAATTATATTTCTTGAGCATGCACAATTAATAATCATTTACTAAAAATACTCATATCTAATTGAATAATACAAGATATACAGAAGACACTGGATGTTGTGAAGATATTTATTATTTTAGATGTTAATTTTTTTTTTTTTTTTTTTTTTTTTTAAGGAAGGAAAAAACTCATCTCTGCCTCTACCGGGAGTCGAACCCGGGTCCCTCGATTGCCGGACGAGTGCTCTGGCCACTAAGCTACAGAGGAGATAGAGATTTTCCTTCGCTAGAGCGTCGAGGGACCCGGGTTCGACTCCCGGTAGAGGCAGAGATGAGTTTTTTCCTTCCTTAAAAAATTAACATCTAAAATAATAAATATCTTCACAACATCCAGTCTTCTGTATATCTTGTATTAACAAGTGGAGAGCGACATTCATGTCATATATATAGCCATCTGGTGGCTCGTCGTCCATGAGCAATTAGCTGATCGGTTTCACCGTCCATTGCACGGTTCCGTTCGGCATATACACGCTCTAGCGAAGGAAAATCTCTATCTCCTCTGTAGCTTAGTGGTCAGAGCACTCGTCCGGCAATCGAGGGACCCGGGTTCGACTCCCGGTAGAGGCAGAGATGAGTTTTTCCCTTCCTTAAAAAAAAAAAAAAAAAAAATTAACATCTAAAATAATAAATATCTTCACAACATCCAGTCTTCTGTATATCTTGTATTAACAAGTGGAGAGCGACATTCATGTCATAATTGAATAATGATTTGTCACATTTTCAAATTTGCACACATTATGTCTCATGTATAGCATCATGTTTTCTGTGAATTTCATAAAAATTGGTTGAAAATTTGGAATGCTATAAGCAAAAATCATGTAATGAAAATTAGAACTTTTATAGAAAATATTTATATTTTCGTGAATATATGCACTATTTTCATGAAAATGCACAGACGTATTGCAAAAGGTTTGTACAATATTATTTCAAAGTTACAAATCATTTGCAGCTTCTTCTGAGATACAGGGTTGATCACAAACATTTTTTTCTCATTTAATTTTTTTGTTGTCTACTAAATGCACTTGTGACTAAATTTTCACTAAAAATGGTGAGTGCCAATATAGAAATAGCCTAAATTTCAGAATGATTTGCCCAGTATTTTTCTAGAAATTCGAGAAAATGTCTAAACTCTAAAAAAGACAGACTTTTAGAAACAAAGTGTATATACAGAGAGCATAGGTAATAGGGAGTATGGCATTTTGCTGGAAAAACATTGATCTTAGAGGCATTCTTCCAATTAAGAAAAAGTATCCAAGCAACGTGTAGTACTTAGATATTTCATTCCTGTTGTAAGGGGTTGTATAGTTATTAAAATACAAAAATTAACTTTTTATATAACGTGCAGTCTGAAGTCTGGGTTATTCCCAATGTGACTAGATGTCTAAGTTCTGGCATTGGTCTAACAGATACATTCACTTAATATTTATTTAATACTAGCTATAATACCCGGTACTAACTGGGTTTTCTTCAATGAGGCTTTTTGGATCACGTGATATCTACCTCTTTCTTTGAAGGACATACAAACCATGTCTAAGTTAACCAATATGGCGACTTCCTGCGCGACTCATGAAAGAAACAGATCTAAATTTAAAGAAATGTAGAAATGAATATATATTTTTTCTCTTTTTAAGGGGTGCTAGGTATTCCGATCCCTTCCCCCTGAACTTCAAGTTATCCATCTGCCCATTTCTGCTACAAAAAGTGCTTAATTAAAGCTGTGGAATTTCTTTGATCTACTTTACGGGCCCATAATTAATTTTAAAACAACCTGAACTATATGAATTTATGCAGTTGAATATTAAAAGACAATACGAAGACATTAATTTTCATGCTTAAGATATAAATAAAAAGTTGAAATAAATGTTATTGCATGGATATCCAACTCAAAAATAGGTCCAGATAATTACTTCATATTTAATCTCTTGGCCTTTGTATATCTCTAAGCGAACTCAATATTTCAAAAAACTGAGAATTCAATACAATTTTTAAAATTATTGATGAGACAGAAAACCCCCCACTAAATTTCCACATTTCTACAGTAAAATCAGCATATTTAACACTGATTTCTATGGGGATCATCTTTTGCTTGACCCTCAAAGTGATGCTGATGATGATTCTAACGACTATTGAAAAAGTAGCAAACCATTATAAAGGGATAAACTATTATAAATATACTGGCAGCATTAAAGTGACAAATCATTTTAAAGGCATTAATACATGTCTGAAACGCATTGCTAGAGAACCACTGTAACCAAAGTAAAAGTTCCGAAAGTGATTGTTGAGGCCCAGAAACTATTGTTGACCAACAGTTTTTTGCACATTTCGGGCCCTTGTCCAGGTCTGACAAACTTTTAAAGTAGCCTATCGTTCAAGTAGGGTCCGGTTTGGTATATATGCTAAATTTGGCGACGATTGGTCTAAAATTGAAGATTTGTATAGAAAACATACGCACACACAAACAGGAAATCAATTTTATATATAGATATCTAGCACTTACATCCCATTCTCAGACACCCAAACCATTGAAAATTAAGCCATTCTTATTTTTATAAGCAAGAGATGTCTACCATTGAATAAATATGAGTAGATAAATAACTACATTTTTCTTATAAAAAGTTAACCCATATTTAAACATTTTCATTAATGTAATGTAAACTTAAAATAAAATGTTCTCACCAAAGCAGTTATAGTTGGAAAGCTCTGATTTTTTGACATGATCCGAAGTAAAGTCAATAGCTTCAAATCCCAGAGTTCAAAAGGCTCCTCTTTAAAGACTATGATGACATACTGTCTGCAACATGAAAACATGAAAATAATCTGCGGATTATGTACTGCTACGTCTTATCTGCAGTTCTCTTCTGTGAGAAGTATGAATAGCAACAAATATTTAAAGTATTAATTTGTAAAAATAATAATTTTTAGAAGATTTTTAGATGGTGTATATAGATACGAGTAGAAAAAAAAAATCAACATTCCCCCCTTTCCCCCCCCCCCCATAAAAAAGTGATAAGCAACCCCTTCCATTCTTGAAAATTTCATTATAGACGAATGAAATTTTTACATGCAGATAAGTGGGAAATAATGGTAATAGTGATTTGGCTATACTGCAAAAAGAGTACACAAGTTGAAGCAAAATTTAGCCGAATGGGCTTGTTGTTTGGGGACGTTGGTAAACAGACACTTACAATTTGGCAAATTTAATCTTTTGTTTACTCACCAAATAAAACCTTTCATCACAATTTAGTGGCAATCAGCAACAATTTAACAGTGATCAGAGAGAATGCTTGTCAACATTTCATTCATCATATTAGCTGCACTCCTTCTTTTTGGTACTCATTTTTACAGTCGATCAGACACTCGGTATTGTTTAAAAGATGCATCTTGTGTGTTTTCAGTTTTTTATCTCTAATAAGTGTCTTATACAGCAATTGTGAATAATCTTATGGTACATATGTACAGTGCACCGCAAAAGTTTAGGCACCTATGAAATTCACTCTTAAAAAAAAATAGTGAATAATAAGTGTTAACAGATACTTCTCTGTGTGTCTGAAAATATTTTTCAAACATTTGAATATCAAAAATAGTGCAGCAATTTGTAATAAAATTTTTTGCGAAAACAGGGAAATTTGTGTTTGCAAAAGTTTAATGCAAATTTGTCACATATGGCATCACCGCTGTTCAGTATTTGTGTTTTACACATGATAGCATCAGTTATTTCAAATGCTGCAAGCTACGAAGAACAATTCTGAAGAAGTAAGCCTAATATACAAGCTGAAATTAGAAAGGAAGACAGTTTCGGAAATTGCAGCTATCTTACAACATTGTAAAATGTCTATCCACCAAGTATTTTTTGCAGGTGGTATATATAGTTCCAGATACTTGATCAGGAAGACCACGTGTTGCAGATAAAAGAAATGGCAGAAGAATTCAAAGATTGGCATCTACATAAAGGATGACTGCACAGCAATTTAAAAGTTTGTCTAGATCTTAATGTCAATGGATAGGAGTCACAGAAACATATATGAAAAACAGGTACATTAGTATTTCAGAAATTATGAAAAAACCATTTATAACAAAACACAAGGATTACAGTTGGCTCGCATGCATGTGCAATAGACTGATAGTCGATCCCGTTTATAATGCTTTAGTGCTTAGTTTGACTTATTTTTGTGGTTTTAACTCAAAGTAGTTCTTATTAAGATTTTCCGTTTAAAACATTTTCACACTTACAATGTTTATCTTGATGGTTTTTTGAAAAACATTATAGGCAGAATAGACTGTATTTGCACGATTTGAGCAACGGACCACAGATTAATTTTAGTCACAGACAAGGTGGTGGTTCACTGATGTGGTTTGGATTGCATTCTGCTGCAATGAGTAGATATCAATAGCCTCTCTTGAAGGTTGCCATAATACTCAGCATTACATAGACACTAGAGGATAATTAATCACTATTTGGTGAACTTCTAGCCAGTCCTCAGTGGGAGTTTTAGCAAGATAATGCATCCATACATATGGCAAGTCACGGTAAAAGTGGTAGCCATACAAAAGTCTGGTTTAATGCAAAAAATATTGATGTTCTTGATTGGCCAGAATGTAGCCTTGATCTTAACACTATTGTGAATCTCGCCATGTGGTTAGAAGTTTATAGAAATAATCGACAGTATTCTTCTGTAAAAGATCTTAGAACTTCCGCTGGGCGTTGTTGTTTTGACAAGCAGGCATCAGTATCATTTAGTAAGAGACAACTACAGGTTGTGGTGTTGGAGGGAGTTTTTCTCTAATAAGGTTGTGAAAGAAATGGAATAGCTTACCTCTGGGGTTTGAGAATTTGAACACAATTGACATGTTTAAAAAGAAATGTGATGCTTCTTACGTGAGGAACCAAGAGGCTATCCATACTTAGATAAGACAACCGTAATCTTTACCGGCAGTGTATTATGTATTATTATTAATCGTCAATTTTTTTGTGATTTATGCTCTTATATTAGGTTGCTGTATTTTAGTTATATCTAATTTTTAAAGGTATCTTCTTTCAGCCATGTTGTTGGGCAATTTGCATGTTACAGCATTTGTATTTGTTGGTAAAATTTTGAGCTGCAGATAATGCACAAAAGACAATTTCTCCGATAGAAACCTCTATAAACAAACTTATTAACAAAAATGAACATTTGGCCAGATTTCAAATAATTTTCATTTTATTGAAAATGTAAATTTGTTTAAACTTTGGGGTCAATCATTTATGTGCTATTTTTGTACATGTTTTGTCATTAAATTGTCTATAAAGCGTAAATTTCACCCCAATACGTGATAATGTAATTAATTTGTAATGATGCAATTAGTATTTCTCAGATACTGTGTGATCTCAACCAGTGTCTAAACTTGCACTGTATATATGTCACTATATTTTTTCTAAAAATGTATAAAAATTTACCTCAAATGTGAAACACGAAGCATTTCAATTGGAGATTCTTCCTGTCGATCGGCTCGTAAGCTCTTCGTTCTACCTGAATTTATATCAGTTAGCACAAGCTCATTTCGTACATGACCAGAACTATTAGCAGTGTTGGAATGAGCAAACGACATGAAAGACGTCAGACCTATCCATTCTATACCTCTGTAATAAAACGTTAGGGAAAAAACCTCTTGTATGGATAGATTTAGGCTTCAATAGCAATGCAATGTGTAAAATAAAATATATAAAAATAGCACTTATACATATATATTACTGTACTCATACAGGAGCAACTCACCTAACAGGAGATGTGTGAACACAGAACTCTTTAGTCATAATACCTGTTGCCATATTTATGACTTGGATTGTACCACCACCATTACCTATGCATGAAAAAAATACAATGCTTTAAGAAAATATGTTTTTTATATTTTATTTTGGTATTTCATATTTCGTATCACACATTCAAATTTGATTTTTCTATCATAAATGTATGAAATTAAACATCTTCATTACATATGCAAATTTTCACAACTAATTTTTTATAAATGCTAAACATTATTCCAAACAGATAATAAAACACTAATGCTAACATTAATGTAAAATTATTAAAAGCATCATTTCTTTACCTATGGCCATCAGAGGTTGGTATGATTTCCAGTTGCGGAAAGTAACAGGTGGACACATACGTATGATATGTGGTGGAGCAGCCACTGCACATAAGCTTCCAGTGATGAAAAGTTTGAAATTCAAGCTGTCTTTAAAACTTTTAAAAAGCTCACGTCCGGGATAAAGGGCTGGTCCTAGGGAATCGCTCAGTGAATTTCCTGGATGAACCACTTTTTTTCTCAGGTATGGAAAAGATAAGCTTTCTGGAATGCTTGTAGAAGTTTCATTGGAATCTTCAATTCTTGGAATGTAAGTAGATAAATGTGGTGTCCAACAAGTTGGAAAAGATCTCTCCTGTCGCAAGATAATAAGTTGATACATACATATCAATAAGCTTGTGATAAAACAAGAATATAAAAATTCTGATTTAACATAACTACTTTCTGAAGTTACGAGAAGCATATTTTTTTAAGAGAGATTTTTCATAGTAATATTTCAAAAATGTTAATTATGCATATCATAAATATTTAAAAATCACATTTTAAACTGCAATAGCAATGAGTAAATTTTTCAAAATTAGCATTTTATATCAAGAATAATAAGATATTCATCCAATATACAGGGTGTCCTGTAAGTCTTTATTTGGCTTTTATCTCACTAACCATTCGTCATAGAAGTATAGTTTCAGTTTAACAAAATGTATTCAGGAATCACCCTGTACCAGTTTTGAGATTGAAAAAAAAAAACCAATGGACAATACCCTCTTTTCCCTCATTTATGTTGTTCTTTCCCACCTTTTCTCTGATTTCTGAATTTGAATATGTTAACGATTATTGCAGTTAAAAACATAGAACTTTTTTTGTTGACTTCAGAAGAGACAATCTAACAACTTAAGAATGGGGTTACTGTATAAAAAAATTTAATTTTTATTTTGTGACACACTGTGTTTCCCCCCTGAAAACTGGTACAGGGTGATTTCATATTTTCAGCATTTTTTAAACTGAAACTATACCTCTACGATAAATGATTGATGAAATAAAAGTTAAATTAGGACTTAACAGAACACCCTCTGTAAATCTACAAGAACAAATTCATTCATATCTTTTGACAACGAATTTTAAAAAATTAGAACTACTGACTATGAATTTTTAAAAACTGGAGCTATTGACCATGACAGAACATGTGCGAAAGTTTATACAACTTGGTAGTAATGTATTTACATATATGCTGTCAATGGAAAGTATTAAAATAAATTTAGCACAAATTTCTATAGTTTTGTGCCTCCATAAAAATTCAACTATGTATGTGAAACTATATTGGCACACCCCAGTCATTAATAAACAGTACCGTGGAAACCATTTAAGACGTCATGTTTTTAGAGTTCTGATTGTTCTCCTATATCAAAGCATTCCCTATGTAAAACGTTTTGCAATTTAATATGATTTATTTTATGTGGTCATGACTACTACACATTAAGCATGATCCACTAAGCTTAACCACATGATCATTCATTTAAAATATTCAGCCTTATGTTATTGAAAATAAATTAATAACTGTAAATGTATTGTAATTAAAAAAACATATACCTTCTGATTTATAAATAAATCAAGAACCAACAATCGCCCATCACTGACTAGCAAAGACACTCGTTTTTCTGTTTTAGGACACACAGCTAAACCAAATATTTTGGCATGTTTTGTAAAGCGTAATGAATCGGATTGACAACATTGATCGTATACTACTTCAAGGTTTTGTTCAGTCAGATGAGTTTCAAAAGATTCAACGCCTAAGTAAAACAGAAATAAAACCACCATTAAAGCTTTGGCAGATGGGTTGAAAAATCAAAATCAATCAGCAATGAAAGCACAAATCTGATGATTTATTATTATATTAATTCATAGCTAAATATAACTATTATATTGATTATTAAAATATAAAGCTTAAAAAATATCAACTTTTATTTCTTTCAATCACACATTTAGTACTGATAATGCCTATAAAATAATAATGAAAAGACAAATTAATTTTTAAATTAGGTGCATATGAAAAAAATGTGAAATTTAACTGAATGTGAACTGACTGTATGATGGAGTAGCAGCTGCCATTACTTTATGACCCTGATGCCGTAATCGGAATGTAATACAGCCATTCTCATGAAGTATGTAGAAAGCATCTCTCTGCCAACATGAATACAACTGAGTGATTGGGGAACCACTGTGGTCCATAGAGACTATGCCAACAGTCTGAAATGGTGAAAAAAAAAAATCTAGCTGCACACAATAAATTTATTTCAAATTATATACATGCAATGAATGCTATTACACGAATGAACAAAATACATTCCAACTTTTGATAAATCAATAAATAAGACTTGTTGGAACAGACATAATATTGATTCAGAACAACAAAGCTCATAAACAAATCAATTTGGTCTAATGTAGAATTTTGAAATAAAACATCAGGCACTTTAATCTTGAGGCAAGAAAGCTTGATATTTTCAGAGGAATAGTTCAAATTTGATTTGTCAAAAGGATTTCAAAACAATTATTAATTCTACTGGAGATATTCAATGTGTGTGCAAAAGTTTTTTTCATGGTCAGTGAGCTGGTAATAAAAAAATGCAGCTGCTTCACTCATTGAATCTATGATTTTTCATTTATTTAAATACTTTAATTAGTATGAGAGTTTAATAATCCATTTTGTGATTTTTAAAATCTATATATATAAAATTGATTTTGTGTGTGTGTGTTCTCTATACAAATCTAAATTTTAGATCTATTGTTGCCAAATTTTGCACATATATACCAAATGGGACCCGACTTGAACAATAGGCTACATTAAAAGTTCGTCAATGCTGGGCAAATGCCCGAAATGGGTGAAAAACCGTCAAGCAACGATGGTTTTGGGGCCTCAACAATCACTTATGGAATGTTTACATTGGTTACCGGGATGTTCCCTAGCAATGCATTTCAGACGTGTATATGCCTTCCCAATGGTTTGTCCCTTCTTTAATGCGGCCAGTATATGTATAATAGTTTATGCCTTTATAATGATTTGTCCCTTCTTTAATGCGGCCAGTATATGTATAATAGTTTATGCCTTTATAATGATTTGTCCCTTCTTTAATGCTGCCAGTATATGCCTTTATAATGATTTGTCCCTTCTTTAATGCTGCCAGTATATGTATAATAGTTTATGCCTCTATAATGGTTTTCCCACATTTTCAATCCTCCCAGTAATTAGGCAGAATCAGCATCACACTTTGAGGGTCAGGCAAAGAATGATCCCAATAGAAATCAGTGTTAAAATTGCAGATTTTACTGTAGAAATGCAGAAATTTAGTGGAGTTCTCGGCCACATCAATAATTTTTGAAATTGTATTGAATTCTTAATTTTTGAAATACTGAGTTTGCTTAGAGATACGAAGCCCAGAAAATTAAATATGAAGTAATTAGACAGACCCACTTTTGAGTTGGATATCCATGCAATAACATTGATTTTAACTTTTTATTTATATCCTAAGCATGAAAATTAATGTCTTCGTATTGTCTTTTAATATTCAACTGCATAAATTCATATAGTTCAGGTTGTTTTAAAATTAATTATGGGCCCGTAAAGTAGATCAAAGAAGTTTCACAGCTTTAATTAAGCATTTTTTGTAGCAGAAACGGGCAGATGGATAACTTGAAGTTCAAGGGGGGGGGGGGGATCGGAATACCTAGAACCCCTTAAAAAGAGAAAAAATATATATTCATTTCTACGTTTCTTTAAATCTAGATTTGTTTATTTCATGAATTGCGCAGGAAGTTGCCATATTGGTTAACTTGACATAGGTGTTGCATGTTCCTCAAAGAAAGGGGAGATATCACGTTATCCAAAAAAGACTCATTGAAGAAAACCTGAGCAGTGCCGTGTATTATAGCTAGTTATTAATGAAACTCATTTGAATATGAATTAGCAAGAATTAAAAAGACTAATGACCAAATAAAAAAAAAATTATTTTTAGATATTTGAAACACTGATCAACATGTCCCCCCCCCCCTACAAATGTAGCAAAATTCAATGTCACAGATCAGATTTATCTATTTCCTCAGCAACCCAAAACAATTCCACCCCATTCATTAAATTGAGATTCAAGATTGGAAAAAAATTAAATGAAAAGGTTAAAACTAACAATATAATCTTGATTTCCTCAGTAAATGTGTTCATTATTTTTTCCCACTTACTTTTTTTTTGTGTATAAAATAAATTGTATCATATATTGCATTTTCATTGTCGAAAGCTGAATAAATATTTTTCTCACCTGATTTATTTCCAAATCAAGAACCAATATCTCTCGAGGGTACAATAGAAGCAAGTGATCAGAATATGACTTATGATATGTCAATTGTATACAGTCATTTAAAGTCACCCCATCTACACTGAAACAAGATCATTTAGATTTTGATTAAAATCAATAAACTAACTTTTGTTTTTTGAAAAGTGACAATAAGAACAGGCTCTTCATGATTAAAAAATTATTACTATACAGTTGAGTCAGATTATAACGAACATAGACATAACAAATTGTCACATGCAAAAAAAGTTTCCCATATCCCTTGTATTTTGTATTGTTTGTCACTGTCATTTTGATTGCCTACAATTACTGAAAAAACACCAGCAATGAATTTTGGAGCTGATTTTTTAGTCAAACACCACTAATTTTTTTCATCTTCCTAATCTCATTTACAAGCCTTCATGTATGCAAACACTTTGCTGCAATGCATAGCTACAATTGAAGATGGTACCATTAAGACATGTGGTGCAATTGTGTATGGAAACATCACGTAGCAAACATCAAGTAGCTTTGAAAATGCCAAAGTAGAAAACAACATGCATTGTTTTGGAAACTGAAGAAGCTATAGAGCAGTGGTTCTCAACCTTTTTTCCTTCCCGCAACCCCAGAGCAATGTGACTTGCCTTCCCACACCCCCCACCCTAGGACAATGTGTTTTTCTTCTGTAATTGATTACATT
The DNA here is from genome assembly GCF_987345545.1 of Pholcus phalangioides. Classification (NCBI taxonomy): domain Eukaryota; kingdom Metazoa; phylum Arthropoda; class Arachnida; order Araneae; family Pholcidae; genus Pholcus; species Pholcus phalangioides. The sequence goes on along the minus strand of NW_028301616.1, from coordinate 2,332,165 downwards.
AATTATACAACAATTAATTTCTATGAATTGTTTTACTTATTGTTTGATGCCTTTTCTGCTATGGCTAATATTTAATTTTGGTTTAATTCTTTTTATAGAAAATTAAAAAATGAAACTTAAAAACTTACTATTTTTAAAACTTTTTGAAATTTTGAAAAAAAGATTCATTGAATAGTTCACTTATTCATTCCTACCGTAACAACTATAAATTAATGTTTGACACTTGAATTTTTTTTATGTTTTTCCTGAGTCATGTGTTCGCGACAGTATCAAATCTAAGCACAACATGCTAAGAACACAAGGTACTAATGTAAGCAAACTGAAATAGTTGGTAAATAGTTTTAAATAATAGCATATTTTCTCAACAGAAATGGGAAAACAAGTACAATCGCTAGTTGGAAACTTTTGTATTTTTATCATCATTTGAATTTTTTTGAATATCAGTCAACATATTGTAATTTTTTTTCCATCTCACACCCCCAAAATGCTCACCCACACCCCCGGGTTGGAACCACTGCTATAGAGTTAGTTCAAATAACAAAATTGTGACTTGCCTACCGAATTTGATATTCTACAGAGCTTATTACCTGCAATTTCAAAAAATAGAGAGCATTTACTTCATAAGGTTTTTGTGACTGTTGTCAACTGAAAGAGATCAGGGCAAAATATCAGGGTAAATATCGGGGCAAGGGGAGGATCATACAAGTTAATTTTTCTCAAAATTTTCCCAACACTAGTGCTTGGCATCATGAGGAGGTGTCTAAGTTGTGTTGCTGAATATCAAATTCAATGATTAATTTTTATAGCTACAAGTTCGACTTTTTAACCACTGACCGACCAATGATAATAGCTTGCAATTGTGCCTTTTCAGCCTGTCAGGCGCTGCTTTATTTTGATTGGTCATTGTGAGTTCTGATCAATGTTCCATGAGTGTCATTCATACGACTAGGATATGGTTAGGGAAAAAGGTGCAGAGCAGTCCTAGTGGTTGTCTCAATGATTTCTGTGGTCAACCAACACAATTAGCAACACAACCAGTTGGATTGCCTGGCACTGTTGATGAAAAGGTACCTCTTTTCATCTACTCTTAACATCTACTATGTAAATATAAAAATAAAATAAGTAAAGTTATTTTTTCTCTCATTGGAAACTTCAAATCTTATACGATTTCAGAAACAGGAATATATTGACAAGAATTATAAGTTAATAAAGGCATTGCATTACAGATTGACTTACACAGATTTGGAATCTTCTCTCACCAGAAACCTTATTCGTTTTGGTATAATATTGCGATTTATAGGCCATGTTCTATCATCTGCAGATGAACTTGAACTAGATGACTGCTGATTGGCTGATGGATTAGCAATATAAAATTTTCTTCCATTGCTTGAAGGGGTTTTGGTAAGACTGAAATCATCCACAAATAAAATGCAGTCTGAAGCTAAAACTGGAAAAACCAAGCATATCAATCATAGAAAGAAATGTTATTGATGAATCAAGAACATTTTTTTTTCAAAACTAATAATCAGAAAAATTTCTTTAAAAGTCCTATTTCAAAATAGATATACTTATGTAATAAAAACTAATGGGAAAAGAAGTTGTAAATGGGTAAGAGTAAAATACACATAATGTCTGGAAATACGAAAATGATAAGTTTGGCAAGGCTTTGGCATTGCTATGGAAGACCAAATGGTTGCCTTAGAGAGATTTTATTGTACATACACAGAAAATTATGTTAAAAGAAAATATAAATTTTATATGAGAGATATGGCTGTATATTTTTTCCTTCAAAAAAGACATTGATTTGAGACATGTCACACGGGTGTAAAGTTGTCTTTCCACACCTTTCACTTTTAAACTGTTCATCAACAAAACTAAATTTCAATTATAAAAGTTTTCAAATAATATATGGGCGCAGTAGCCCAGGTCGAAAAATACTCGCCTAAAGTACCAAAGGATGTTTAGAGACGTCACAATTTTGATATTCTGTTCATCTTTGTCAGAAGCTTTCCTGACACAGGGGTACAACCGAAATGGCGACATGACTACAGAAAAAGATTGCTACCACAGGGAGTCCCACACTGAGGGGTTAGCATACCAACCTCTTAGTGAGAATTTAAAAAAAGGCTGCTATTTGGAATCGGCAATAAATTGTAGGTCCCAGTCTAATTAGCCCTTGTGTGCAGAAAATGACTGTGGTGCAACAAAAATGATCAAATAATATACAGATTTCAGATATGTCTGTCATTTTGCAAAACAAAGAGTGTATGTATGAAAATGAAAATTAATTTTTTTTATGTTGTGCTAGAAGTGGTGAAAAAATCATGAATTTTAAAATAATTTATGTGAATATTTCACTTAGAAACACAGGACTTTTCTGTTTGCGGAGGAAAAATAATTTTAAGTTGTAATTAAGGAACACTATAAAAAATTATGTAATTCAACACATATAGAACCACTTGCAAAATTAAGCCTATATCAGCAATCTACAAGTTAATTTTTATAATTTGAAGTTTGTTTCTATATTCAAAAGTTAAAAAGTATATCAGTACTTTTACTTTTTGCCCTGTATAACCCATTATTATTATCTGCCCACTTACATGTCAGGCGGTTATGTCGAAAAGGATCAAAAGCAAATGATATAAGAGTCTCTGTGTATGATTTCTTCCATATTTTGCTGCCAGTTGCAGTATTCCACAAAATTATCGAATATGGAGGATGGAGAGCAACCAGCATGTTCTCCAGTGAATCATTCTGATTAAGCCATTCCATTTCTATGAATGTATAACAAACAAGCATATCATATATGAATAATATAAAGTCATATATGAATTATTCATATATACATATCATATATATATATACATATTCATATATGAATAATATGAATAATATAAATATGAATAATATAAATTTATTCATGTTGACAAATAATGTTATGTGATATGTTGACAAAAAGATTGTCAATATCATTTTCCACATATGAATACCAACTGGCTATCTGTTTCATAAAAAAGTATATCAAGCAAAAGATTTTTCCTGAAATCAAAAGTTGCTTTAACAAAACATACACAAGTACTTTTTCAGTTATAAATTTCAAACTCTTTGGTCATAAATTCAATCACGAATCTTACAGGATTTATTACCAAACGAAAATTTTCAATTTCTGATTTTAATCAAACACCTAGAAAAGAGGTTCTGCTATAAAACATACACTTTATACAAATTACATATTATAAACTTCCAGAATAAGTCAAGATTATATTTGAAAGTCTCAGACCTCATCTGTGATAATGTGACACAATAAAGGTTAGACAAAGAATTAAGATTTTACAGTACCTTGAACTGGCTTGAATCCATCAAAAAAAGTTGATAACACTTTAGCTTCTTTAACATCCCAAACAATTATGACCCCATTATTATCCGCTGATGCCACTTTTAATGTATAAGGTTTTGTGAGATCATGATAGTATGATTCTTTTGCCCATTTCACCTGTAATCATAATTCAATTACAATGATGGAAATAATTCATAAGTCATTTCAAAAGTTGCATAAATGCAAACTTTCATGACATAATCAGGAAAAAATTTTTTTTGACACAACATACATTTAATAGCATCATCACAGTTATCCCTAAAATATTAAAAGCATTGTTTCGATATCATTTAACCAAGTTTTTTGGGTAAACCAATCATCATTGTACTCTAAGAAATATGGTTTTTAAATTTTGGTGTTAACTTAATTTTGATTCTCCACAATATCTGTCCCTATAACTTTCAAAATTGTTACTCAGAGACAAGAGTTTCTACTCTCATTAACTTACTTTAGATTCCAGCTTGTTATCATTGACCTAAATTATACAACAATATTGATACCGTTCAGCCTTAATTCACAGTTATAATAGATAATATCATTCCTTTAAGAAGCAATCATCATTATCATCATTACAGCAATGATGTTATTGAAGCGCTTTAGCAAGCACACTACTTAAAATTTCAGAAAAGAAAGTGTAAAAATTTAATTCCAAACCCCCTCCCTCAGCATATTTTTATTCATTTCAAGTAGGGTTGGCAGGTTTTTTACACATGACAGTTTTGACAATATAAACCATAGTTTAAAAACTGTTATGCCAAAAAATCCTTCTTCAAATATTGCTTTTTAATATAAAAACTCCCATTCAAAATACACACATTGATTACATGTAATGTTCAAAGTGTGTGTTGTGACTATGTTATACAAAGAATAAATACTTCATAAATTCATCTGAATTCCCATTATTTCCTATTGGGAACTTTGATTCATTTTTTTGAGTGATTCATTGGCAAAACAAATTAAGCTAGTTAACTGATGTTCCACTGTATAAACATCTGCTGTACTCTTTTTAGAACAGGTAAATGTTTAAATAATTCTTTTGTGCCATATATGTAATGTTGATTTCTGTTATTCTTAAATTATCTAGATAATCGCTGATACTTAAAACAATACCTTCATTGTGCATAACATTAGAATATATCTAGCAATCAAAATACTAAATTGTAGGACTAGAATGTCATTTAATTTGGCAGTGCTGATTGTATATGATGCTTAAGAAACTCTTGTAACTTATTCTTTGTAAAACAGTAAGAATAACTAAGTTTGACTATGATATGTGGTATATTTAATAGCATTTGTATAATGCAACTGAAGATGTATATAAACATACAAAACAAAGCTTTGGGTATCAAGTCTTGCCAGCTCTGCTTTGATTGAAAATATTCTTTAAAACTCTGAATTTATACAATCTGAGTTATGAAATTTTTAGGTGAGAATAAATGAGTTTAATTACTCTTTTTGTGTCAAAAAACTCAAAATTGAAAATTATAATTAATATTATGTTTTAATTATTGTAATAAATTAGTGGTTAAAAATAAAACATAATAAATACAAATACAACGCCACAACAGACAAAATGCCCAACGAGGTGGCTGATAAAAAGATGCCCATAAAAATATGGTTGTCATATATTTCAAAAATACAGCAACCCAATTAAAAATGCAATTAACACAAATTATAAACAATATATACACATGATAAAATATTATACAACGCCCATAAAACGCCGATATGAAAAAAAAGTTTCTCATGTTATTTTTCTATTGTGCTCAAAACATTACCCAAAAGCATTCATTAGGAGTTTTTGATGGTTTAAACCAGTTGCTGAAACTTGTCACGTCAAAAACCCAACCTTGATTTTAAGGCTATCGGTTCCAAGATATAACAACCAGGGTTCTGGAAACCTGGGAAAGATGATACTTTATCCTGAGTAGCTTCACTGATTATGGTATAACTTTTTGTTTCTTTATGCATGATTTTCATTTTGGAGCATTTATTTTTTGCAAAAACAAAAAAACTAAAATTACAAAGAGAATAAGAGTTCAGGAAAGTGCGAAGAGGCAAAAAAATAATAATAAATTGATTAATCAGAAAGAAATTTAAAAATGTATACAGGACTGGTAATTTTTAAAAAAAGAACCATTTGCATGAAGATACTTACTTTTATGACATCTCCTTTATGTTTTTGTAATGTTTGAAATATCTATAAAAAAATTTTAACTATTAGATGAGCAAAAAGTTACCTTCACAATCATAATATAAGTCAAGTACAAAGTTGATTCAAACTAATTTTATCTTATTTCTACTCTGCAATACATTGCACATGAGATTGCAATATATGTTTTTTTTTCTCCACCTTAAAAATAAAGACTGCAAACAACTATTGTGCGATATCATTGATTTTATCACAAACACACACACACATTTTAATATATTTACAATTTACAATAACTGCATAAGGCATTAAATGCACTTACACTGGAAAAGTAATGATTAATATGAATAAAGTAATAATGATAATAATAAAAAATAATAATAATCAGAAATAATAGTCCGAAGGGAAAACAATCCACATATGAGAAGCCAGGTCTTAATCTTCAACAGCAGAAGTAAATCTTACACAAGAGACGCATACAAATTAAGATGGCAGACTTCCATATGCTTGCCACACAGTATCTGTGCCATGGAAAGCAATCCCTTCTGGTATTCTTATTTGGAAGTGATGCCTTGATAGATTAACTCGCCTGTCCATGATATTGAAGAAAGGTTCGCCTGATAGTAAATAAACCATTTGGTGGATTAGTTTGTAACACATCTTCAGATCTGCAGTGATTCTATGCCATTCTAGAGAGTGTAAGCATAGAAATTCAAGTCTCTCGCAATAAGAACAACCACTCATGCCAGCTATTCAGAGGTAAAGGACCTCTGTGGCTATTCTAGGAGCTTTGTTCTTAATTTTGTAAGGGCTCCATACTTGTGAACATAACTCCAGAGTTGGACGAATATACACATCAAAAGCATATAACAACATGCATGCATCACATTTGCGGCATGCCGTACATAACATATATAAAATTCCATTAGTCAAACTAAACTGAGGGGATTAGGCGAGCACCTCCTAGAGATAGAAGGCCTCTGCACGATGCTCGTGCAGAGGTCAGCGAGTAGTCCATTTTCCCACAAAATATTCAGGGAAAAAAATTCTCTGCTCGTGCCAGTATCGTTGTTGTGCGGAAAGAAATAATCGGCTCAGAATTGCAAATTTCTATGACCTACATCCAATCACCATGTGGTATTTGTGATTCAACCAGAAAGATTCTACACCAAAATAAGAAGAAATGAAATAGGATGCTGTGATTCAAAATGCGGCAAACTTGCTAGGTAGTCTTGATGATGTTACAAATGAGCTTGGCAACCCATGCAGAGGCCTTCTATCTCTAGGAGGTACTGATTAGGCCCATTTTGATGGCAAATGGAAGTAACTGATTGGTGATGCATCTCTCAAAAATTTTGCAGGATATATTGGTTAATACAGGGCGATAATTATTTGAATATGTCCTGAAGCCTTTATTCTTATAAACTGAACTAATAATTGCAGTTTCCCAAGAGCATGAAATAGATCCGTAGTCATAGAAGAATGTGAAGAAGGAGCCAAGAAGTGGAGATATCAGGCATAAAAGCATTTATAGAAACTAGGTATTTCGTTAGGACCTCGAGATGATCGACCAGGAAGAGAAGCAATGATGGCTTTTATCGTCTGAATGCTCAACATATTATGAAAGAATGGATGATCACTCATAAGGCCATGTTTACAGTGATCGTAGCTAGCACAACTATAATAACATGAACAAGAAAAAAATGTCAGCGAAAATGTTGGCTTTTCATAATCTTCCATTATTGTGGTACCATTCACAGATAGCATTTGTATGTCTTGAGACACATGAAGTCTGCAGCAAGGATCTCTGTGGAAAAAAATTACGATCTGGATTTTTACAGAGATCGAAGAGATGTAAACTCTTTCTCCTGAACGAAATTTACATAGTTCCTAGCCGTATAGCTCTGTATTGTTCTTTAGCAGTTTGACTAGGTGTAGATCTATATTGATGCCAAGCATGCAAATTCCTATTGTTTAATATTTGCAAAACCTTGCTATTTTTTTTTAAATTAAATTTCTTTTGCTGAGAAACACGTTCATGAGACCACAGGAATAAAGCTGGCAGGGCATCCGCAGCGGAGATAGTTCCAGCTAGTACTTGGTTTTGTAGATCTTTTACAATAGTTGATAATCATGGACAATCTGCATGGTACTGACAATCAGTGTTAATTGACAATATAATTCTGTTATAATATGCAATGAAAAGTGTGTGGATTATTGCTGTTGCAAAAGGATAACATAGCGGTGGCTAACCCCTTTTTTCCTACAGATACAGTTTACTACTCTTTTTTGCCACTGCTGCCATGAGGATTGCCAGAAATCCCTTCCATATGGGATTTTCTGTATGTTTAAGAAATGTTTTACTGTCTCAAAAAAAAAGTGTTTATTTGTAATTCTTCCTTACGGAGCAACATAACACGAAAATTCTTCTGCTTTCAAATATTTTACCAGATTTTGAAAATTTTGTAGCAAATCTTTACATGATACTATTTGTACCTTGGAGCGTTACCTCAATTTACATGCATGATGCAAATTGGACACTCTTGGTTTAATGCAGTGGATGGCCAACCCACGGCATGGCCTGATATGCTGTGTTCCAAAATTGGCACACCATGGTAGAGTGGCACACGAATGCTTTCCCAAAAATTATAAAAATTCTATTCCATTTTGCAATCAGAGAAATTGTCTCCAACTTTTAAACAAGCTTTTTCTTATGAATGATAGTCTTATAGGCTGCCAAACCTATATTTAGTACAATAGGCACTCTTAAAATTATAATTATGTGATAAGGTTCTATTCAATGTGTTTCTATTCAGTTTTTCTACCTTTGGACACAATTGCTGGGCGTTCCACGTGCACGAGAGTCAGGATTGCTGCATAGGGGATATGTATTGTATAATATAATTTAGGGGAAAGGGGCCAAACACCCAGAGTCCTCAAGTTCCAGTGACTATGCTCAACATGGTGTACGTAAGATGAGCCTCTACCAATATACGTAAATACACAAGCTGAATTGCGATAATCAAATTTATGACAAAAATAGAAACAATTTATAACTCAAAAGAGTAACAAACCAAACTCTTTTACAAAAATAAAAAGACAGCTGAATAATATTTTGCAGGAACGGAGAGAAAAAAACATTTCTGCAAAAAATGGAATGTATATGGTCTGCATATTAGAATTCATAGAGTGGTATCAAAAATAATCTTGATTGTGGCACGGCTCGTAAAAAGGTTGTCACCCCTGGTTTGATGCAAACACAAATTTAGAATCATTGACGTTTCAAGGTATAGAGAACTGAATAATGTAAAGACAAATTTTTGAAAGAAAATTCAACTGCTTCTGTGGGAAAGTGAACAACAGTCTCCTCGAAATCCAGGTAAGTGTGCAAACCAGTATGCTACAGAAGCAATGATCATCATCTTTCTTTACAGCATATCTCTAAGTAAGAAAAATTATTGTTTTTTCTGTAGCATATTGGTTAGAGCACTCACCTAGATTGCGAAAGAACAGTGGTTCAATTCTCTGCAGAGGCAGTTGAATTTTCTTTCCAAAATTCATCTTCGCACTATCCAGTTGTATGAATAGTGAAAAGTGGCATCATCCCTACCACTGAAATTGGATGAAAATTTCATAAAAACAATGGTTAATGGTTGTACAGTGCATGAACACAGTATGGTCTATAAAGGAAAATATAGATTCTGTTTATTGTTGGAGGCAAGTATGCATTAATAATGATGTTGGTTATTTAAAATTAATTTAAATCCATTGAACTTTCTATATTCATCTGACAAGAAAAGGGTCCCAAGGTGTCGTCCTCAAAAAAATATGAAAACAGTTAAGTATATTCATCTCACTCAGAAACACAAAAAACATAAAATAAAAAATTAGCAGCAGAATGCAATTATTGAAGACACAAAAAATTATTTAAAATGATAACAGTTCGCCTCTCCGGTTTCTTGGCCATTTATCTATAAAAAAATTATTTTCACTCCCTTTTTCTTTCTTTCCTCCACCTTCTCTGTTTTATATACATATACAGTCAAATTCCATTTTAACGAATACTGTTACAGCGAAAATCTCATTTTAACGAACACTTTTCTAATCCCCCAGATAAGTTTACATGGGAACAATGTAAAAATCTGGAATTCCATTATAACAAAATTTTGTTTTAATGAAGTGATTTCTTCTGTCTCTTGGAGCTCATTATAATGGGATTTAACTGTGTATACATTTTTAAATAAACACTAGTTATTTTTTTCCCCCTTTTTCTTTATCCGTGCTATACTAGATCATATGTTGTTTGAATGACATCACTCTTAAACTACAGTTGTGGGTGTTTTTAAAATTTTAAATTCATTTTTGGCCTCTATTGGCCTTTGAAATATTAATGTATTTACATATTTTTAGTGACCCATAATAATTCCACCAATTTTTTTATGTTTCTGTGCATATTTAAATTAGAACCACACTAATTTTTTTGAAACATTTTAAAGATGTCACCTTGTAGGTAAGACTGATGAAGAAAATTGATTTTTTTCTACTGTCTCCAGCCTATTTACTCACTCTCTCCATTATTTTGGAACTTTCTAAGTACTATAGTTTTGTGTGATTTTTTTTAGGTTATACCATGTCAGAAAAAATATATTTAATGATAAAAGTCCAGCTATTCCCCCCCCCCCCCACACTGACCAGACTCCAGACATTCCCCAGTTTGTGAAGTGGCTGGGAACTGACCAGCCACTTCGTAAAGTGCCTAAACTTGTACATTGTGCCATATATGCACACACATGGGCGGAGATGGACTTGGAAGTCTGGGGGGCACGGTCATTATTGCTGGAGGGGGGGGGGCCTGATGACGATGATGTCAATTCATATATACATATGTACACTAGATCAGTTGACTCCACCTTAGACTATGGGGGGGGGCAATGCCCCCATATCTCCACTCATGTGCACACACATTGCTGTTAGTATGAAAAGGATAAATGTATCAAGATTTCTTACCCTAACATTTTGAGTGTCAATAATAACAACATGATTGTGACAGCCATATGCTATAAAAGATTGCCAGCCCCTAAAGAAATATAAATCAATCACATTAACCTTCTATAAAAATAAAAATACTTTTTGTAATGATAAAAATATAATTATTACATCTGATATTCAACTGCCTATGTAAATTGATATCTGATTGGTATCAATTACCCATCTAACACATGATGAATACTGAATATACAAAATACTTTTAACCCTAGTCTGAATGAAAGATACTTTTTAAATAAAATGGTAGATCTAAATTTTTAAAGATAAATGGCGATGAATAAATGCGTTATTACTTCTAATGCAGTGAGAATGCAGATGAGTAATCTTTAGGCCAAACACAAGCACATCAAAAGCATAGCAGCAACAATAATGACAGCTCTGAAAAAAGTGACAGTTTATCTCTAGCCCAAAGCAGAATTTTTTGTAACATTGTTCTGAAATGAGCCCTCAACAGACCAAAAAATTTCTGTGGTAAAAATTAGGGATGGGATGAATAGTGATTTGGCCGAATAATCAAATAGCAAATATTCAGCTAACATTTTGGCCAAATATTTGGTGGCTGAATATCAATTTTTTTTTAATTCATCACAATTATGAATAAAACTGGTTTTAATTAAAAATAAAATTATGGGAAATTTTAAATGATTAAAATTGAACTTCAATCATGCAATTTATTATTTTCGTTGTCATGATACTGAAAATCAAATTTAACGATCATATATTGTAATATTACTTACGGAATCAATTTTTTTTTTAAACACTTTTACCAATTATACATCTAGTTAAGAAAATATCAACCATTATTTACTCTTAACTAGCAATGCATCATAAGATTTACTACTTATTCCCTTATTTTCCCCCTTTAGATGTTCTTTGTCCCTTTCGGTAGCTACAGAACTTGTCTGGGTACATCCTTGATTTCGTGAACTTGTGTGATTCATACTCGCATTCACTTTATTGCAGTAGGGTTATATTTTCAGTTTAGTGTTTTCCTCATCCTTGAAATTCACCGATATAACCTCTTTCACAGAAAGGGATATACACCATACAATAAAAATATAATCAGTAAATTTTTAATTTGTACAAAAAATTCTAATTAATTTAATTTTTTTTAATTAGTTTGTTATGCTCAGATTTACAGATATTCAGCTGATACCTCAGCATTATTCAGCCAAACTGAATATTCGGCAAAAGGGCCGAATACCGAATAGTGGCCGAATATTTGTCCCATCTCTAGTAAAAATTCACATTAATAGTAGAGAAAACACAGAAGAGAACTTTTTTTTACTTTCTTTTCTCAAAATTTTTCCCAAGATAATTCTGCAACATAGATCACAATTTTTGATATACTATATTTTGGAGATCTCCAGCTTCCTAGTATCTTTATATCCTAGTTCAGCCAGAGAGAGTGGGGAAACAATATTAGATAAATTTAGATCCTTGACCACATTACAAGTGCACTGTGACTCTTTGTAAACCATGACCTGGTCTCATACGGAATCTGGGGCATGAGTCAGGCCAACTAGGATTTTTGTGAGGGTGGAAGGGGCACAGAAGATTCATAGGTGCCAACTCCCAAACTTAAAAAATCTGTAGTTTGTAACGTGACAAAACATTTTGCTACCAAAAAAAAAAACATCATACAAATAAAAGGGGGGAAATTAGGGATTTTTTGGGCTGACCGTATGACTTTGAAAATTTTTTACTTCTCAGGACATTCCTGTAATTTAGGTCCCCGACTCTTTTTTATATAAAAATTTTCCTGTTTCTTCACAAATTTTCAATGAAGCCTACTTAGGTTTTTATTCTTCAATGAAATCAAGCTGATTATTATGACTATGAATATTCATCTGATATATCTGTCATGCTAGATGGTTTTTTTTGTGGAACTTGTTTTAATCCACGGTGATTTGTAATACAGTGCCTCGTTTAAAATTTTTTTTTTCATGATTTTAGCAATAATGAGGAACATTTGCTCAGTTTTGGTATTCATATTTGGCAGCAATTGGTAATTTTTCATACTTTTCTCAAGAAAACATGCCACTTTACGATTGCAAGGGCTGAGGGGTTTTCTTTGGGAATTTTTCATTTTTCGCAAAGCAAAATTTGAGGATTTTTAGGAATTTTTCTATAAAGATGTGAAAAATCAGAACAATCTGGTTTTCAACGAGAAGATTTTGATAAGGCTGAAAAATCTGAGAGGTTTTCTGGGTAAATCAGAAGCATGGTAAAATTTGATAATTCTATAATAGTGTTTTTGTTCCCTTAAAAAATTTCCATCCGGGGCAGTTGCCTTTATTCCCCCCCCCCCCCCCACTCTGGTAACAGCTCTAGTATGAGTGATAGTTCCTTCAGGACTTCACGGATATGTATTCATTCAGCCAGCGAGCTAAACTGTTATTAATGTACGCAATAGGACATTTTGTACAAGCATCTGTAGCTTCATTCCCTTAATTTCCACAATAAAATACAAATAACTGAAATACTGTCTCTTTACATAACTGAAATACTGTACATTTAACCAAGAATAAGAGGCTTTTTTACTGTCTCAAGGCAAAATTTGGTAGCTTGTTTTGATTTTATATTGCCTGTAGAGCTGTGAAGAAATCTGTCAAAATCATGACACAAGAGAAACCCTCAGTTCTTTAAGAGTGGTTTGAAATGCTTTGAATTTATTATCAAATTGCTGAATTGAGATTACTGAAGAAAGTGTAATGGCAGAGTAAAGAATATGTGAAATGAACTTTTATGCTTAACCCCTCTGCGCACATCTCAGTACGTGGTTCACGTACACAGGCAGCAGTTCCCATTTACAGATCACCGTACGTTGCATATCCTGCTCCACTCTCTCGGTTGAGATTTTTTTTCTGCTGCGCCATCGTGCCTCCTGAATATCTATGGTTAGCCTTAACCTCTTAGAAGATGAGTCACCATAATCATTCCCTTCGACTAAATTTTTGTTTTAAATTCCTGAACTGGCTTGAAGGCTAAAATAAAAGACTAAATTTTATTTGCAGTGATATTTTACCATAATATAATAAACACATAGATAGATTTTCGAAAAACAGAGTTGGATTTGGATCGGAATTTCAAGTAGAGATGTTGATTGGAGAAGAGTAATTAATAGTCCTCTGCCCGATATAATCACAGAAGGAACCGATGTAAAAAGGCAAATAAAAAGGCTTTTTGTTAATTTTTCTATGATGTCAATTGTAACAAAAAAAACCTTGAAAAACGAGCTTAACTCACATAAATAAAAAAAAAGTGCAAATGCAGTGGAAAAAAAATTCACATTGGAAAACACAAAAGATTGACTTATTGAGCTAATAATAATTGATAATTAATACCAATAGCAATAAAATATTTCAATAGAATTGTAGCAAATATTAAACTTCAAGAGAGCGAGAGCATAAAAATTGAATACCAGTCAAAAGCTCCTTTATTGGAACTAGTCAAAACACCAGGTATAATTCTGGGAGATATCCTCTGAATAACGGGATGAGTTCTTGTCTCAGACATGGAATCGACACTACCAGACATTGTTTAAAATGCAACCTATAAGATGAAAGGAAGCTCACATAAAACATAACTACTTCCAAAAAACATCATACGTACTATCCAGGTATTTCAGAAAATTCTAATCATTATCAGAGGCGCTGAAATGAAGAAAACAGTGGGAGGGCTGAAAGTTGCTCTGGTTGTCCTGTATATACAGGACTCAAGAGCATATGCAGGAGAGGGAAGGTGCATTATATTGTTTTCTCGGAAATTATTGGGGGGATCAGCCAACACCTCCTATAGAACAAGGCCTCCGCACGAAGCTCGTGACGTTAGTGAAGAAGGCCATTTCACCTATTGCCATTGGATACAGCAGGCTGATGCATGCGGTATCTTTACCTTTTTTTTGCAGTATATCCATTGGCAACAGGAGAAATGGACTTCTTCATTGACGTCACAAGCTTCGTGCGGAGGCCTTGTTCTATAGGCGGTGTTGGCTCAGCCCACTTATAAAATTTGTTGAGGGGGCTCAAACAGCCTCAGCCCCTAGGTTCCAGTGCCTATGATCATCATGAATTTGCACAAATAAATTGCGATAAAACAGAAAAAAAATCAGAGATTATTTTTATTAAGACAACAAAATAAAGATTTTTTTTTAATATCAGACAGAATTTGCAAATGGGTTTTTTTTTTAGAATTATGGCAAAAAAATAACGGGGGTTGAGAAATACCAGAGGAAGAGTTTATAGTTTTGCCGTCTTGGGCTATAAAAATTTTGCTTCTTTCCTCACATCCTAGTCAAATTTCCTTCACCATTCCTTCTTTAAATTTACTGCCCTGATCCATGCAAAGTTTGTTCTCTCGTAGATGCTTTTCTCAAACAAGTGTGTTGCTGTTCCCGAGGGCATTTACAAGCTTAATCCTAAAAAAAAAAAAAAAGACTCATAACTACTATCCTAGTAACACAAGCAGGAGAAATTCACTACAAATGCTTCAACTAAATGAGCAAATATTTAACTCGGTTTAAAATGCATAAGGAAAAGCTTATGTGTCTCAATTTTGGTTGGAGTAGATAGTGTATATATGTCTAAGATAATGCAGATATGGTGCTTGTGTCATAAAAAGTACTACAATTGACGCTCGTTATAACGACCCCAAGTTATAATGACCATTCCTAGCACTATGTCAGTGGTTCTCAACCTTTCAAATTCTGCGACCTAGTTGATTTCTTTGTTTGTGACTGGAAAGACCAGTCATACACACGACTAATTGGAAATAAATGGGTAAAAATGAACCGGTGAACCACCTGTGATCCAGCAGTTGATGCACTGCTCTTGGTCACTTTTTGTTCATTCCCATGCTCTCAATCTATAGGTCACGTTTTGAGTTACTCCAATGCTCATACACACTCTAGGTCATGTTTTTAGGTTCCTCCATTGCTCACGCACTTGCTCCGAGTCACTTTTTTTGTTCATTCCCATGATCTAACACTCTCTAGGTCACTTTTTTTGGTTCCTCACTCTGGTCCCTATTTTGTCCACTCACATGCTTACAAATTCTCTATAGGTCACTCGTTTGATCACATTCACTGATCTAGGCAGAGCTTTGGTTTTACCCCTCCCCGTAAACATGTCACTAGACATTATCATTGATGAGTTTTTAAATGTGTGTAGTGAACATGAAATTTCCATTTATATATCTTAAACATACATCAATTGCACAATAAGGAAACTCAGTGATCAATTACAAGACACCGGGGAAAAATCTCTTCATGGTCTGTGTTAATGTCTAAGAAATTAACTTCTTCTCCGCCCACCATCATTTCAGTTGAACACCTGAAAAAAAAACGAAAATAAACAAACCACATCAGCTTTCCACAAGCTCCTTTTAAATTCTACCGACTTCCTAACACAATCTGGCTTCACTCAGCCCCGATCGACTTGTGCATCACGTAAACGCGTATGTGATTCGTCTGAAATAACATGACGTCATTTGTTTTACATAAACATTAATAAAAGCAGAATGTAAGTTAAATTAATAACTTCTGCAGACATATGTGATTTTTAAAAGATTTTTTTCTCAGATAACTTCTTTGTTTTAATAACAATTTTTTTGTAGAGTATTACTTTCCATGTGTTTGGCAACACCACACTTCTTTTGATAATGGTTGTCATAGGTCTTTGTGCAGTATTTCATCTGATCTCGTAATCAGGAAAGTTTTAAATCTTCCTAGCTAGTTGTGATATAGGTTTTTAATTTAAGCAAGCTAATTAGTGTCCGTCGATCTTTAAATAGTACTTGTAGTGATTAAAACAGAAGCAGTTCGATTTATATTGAGAGAAACAAACCCCCCCTGTAGAAAAAAAAATGAGTTTCTTCTCGAAGTTGTTTGGTCCCTCTAAAAGTGGGGCCAAAGCGCCAACAGCTGCGGAAGCCATCCAAAGATTGAGGGAAGTCGAAGACATGTTAATGAAAAAGCAAGAGTTCCTAGAAAGAAAGGTCGAGCAAGAAATAGTCACTGCGAAGAAGAATGGAACGAAAAACAAGAGAGGTTATTTTCAATCTTTCATTCTTTCTTGTATATATTATATATGTGCAGTAACTTTCATTCCATAACTAATTCATTGCAAGTGATTTCAAACTCTCACAAGCTAGTGTATGGTGGACACATTCGCTATGAATTCCCGAAAATTAATTTCTTGCGAGTTAAATAGGCCAGGTACGCTGGCCAATTTCAAATATGTAGAAAACTTTTAGTCGCCAAGTTTTAGTCGACTACACCAAAACAGTTATGTGTCACAAACACATAGCTGGGAATTTAAAGAAACATTGCACTAAATCTCGTTATCATAAGGTCTTTCATGTGCTTAGGGCCCCAGGCCTTGCACAAGTGCAGTGCCATCTTAATGCATGGGTCAACCCTGGTGCCTCAAGAGAAGAGGGGCCTCACTAAAATGATATACAGTTGAAATTTTTTAGGAGTGTACATGTAAATTTGTCTGATCGGCCTCAGAAAAATCACGACCCGGTTGCCCACGATGCTCTTAAGACGGTCCTGCATGAGTGGGCCCATGCATTAACATTCTTAGTAACATTCATCTTGCATGTAAAACATTGAAGAAACAATAGAAACATCTTCAAGATAAAACTGTGAGGCATGTCAGTGTCTTCAGAATTACTGTGCACGTATAAGCAGTTTTTTATTGAATTTTTTTAATATTAATTTAGGGTGAGGGAGTCTGCATATACAAGGGTCAGTTTTTGAGGGGGAAAGTAACCCTCACTTTACCAAATTGTACAGTCACATAACCTCTGCACGACTAGCTTGAGGATCTGCAACATCATTGGATTATTTAGATGCCGTCACTAATCAGTAGAGTAATTTTGTAGTTATAGATGCATTATTAATCAGTGGAGTGGTTTTTGTAGCTATGCTCAAACCCCACAGAACTGATGTTAAAATAAAAAAAAATCAATATTTCATTGGCTTTCTATACTCAGTGGACTAACATTAATTTTACAGCCTTTAGATCATTGTTTTTCAAAATGGGCGATATTGTCCCTGGAGGGTGATAGAATGGTCCAGGGGGGAGGGGGGTATTGCAAGCTTTGTATATAGTATACAAGCTCCTATGGGTTGGCTTGAAATGGGGGGTGATGAGAAAAATTTTTTTTTGAAGAAAAGGGTGATATATATAGAACGCGCGCGAGAGGTTTGGAGAAACTGTGCTTTAAATCAACGATTTGTGTTAACATACATTCATAACATACTCAGTGATGTAATCAGCAACATTACATGAATGAGCATTTTGAAGATTATAATAAAGTTCATACCTTTTGGGTTGTTGTGCTGTGTTCCAGACTTCTTTGAAGCAGACGTTACATCCACTACTGTGGTGGGTATCTTCAGTGTAGTTTTTGACAAGTGAGGAGACAAAATGACCTCCTTGGATGAGCATTATCGACTGATGTTTTTTAGGGTTTAAGCTACGGTCACATTTTTTGCAAAATGTGAAAGAAAATCTTAGAATGCAAAAGAAGTAGTAGTCACTTTCGCAAAAATTTATACAGGAGGTACGAAATGAGTAGACATCCAACCATCAATCATTAGCTTTGCAGCATTTTACTAAAGCTTTTCTCCCATTTTTGCTTTTTGCTAAAGAAATTTTTTATCTGGTTTAAACCCTGACCCTTTTGCTGGAGATATGGAAGGATCGGTCTTGTTGATGGGATGTGGCAGCTCTTGATTGGATGGGTGGGAATCTGAGTTTTCAGATGTGAATGGTGGGGCGGGGGTTAGAATTCGGAAGAGTTGATTTTCTGACCGTCCTGATCTTGGTATTTCGGATTGCCTGGTGCTACATCTTGCTGAACTGCAGCCTTTCTTCCATCCTGTTGAAATTGTCTTTATGCTTAACGATTTCTATAACTGTGCGGTTTAGTCAGAAGTAGAAATGCGTTTCTGAAGAGAGGATCTCTGTCTTGGAAGAGAATCTGTTGCTCAACATGCCTTCCTCAACAGTCATGACATCCACTTCCAAGACACTTTTTTCAGAAATACATTGCTCCCAGTTAAACCGTGGAGCTATAGAGATCATTACGCACAAAGATGATTTCAACAGGAAGGAAGAAAGGCTGCACTTGAGCAAGATATGGCACCAAACAATCCGAAATACTAAGATCAGGACGTTAGAAAATCAACTCTTCTTAATTTTGGCCCTCCATTCACACTTAAAGGCTTCGATTCCCACCCACCCAATCGGAAGCCGCCACGTCCCATCGGCATCTCACTTGCTCCATGTCACAATGACGAGGTTAATGCTTCCTGATCTCCAGCAAAAGTATCAGTAGATAACAGCCATCCAAACAGGCTGTTTCATCTTCTATCTTGTCGAAAACCACACTGAAGATGTCCACTACAGTAAAAGGGAATGTCTACTTCAAAGAAGCCTGAAACACATCATATCAGCCCAAAAGGTATGAACTTTATTATAAACTGTGAAAGCCTGCCTTCTTTTTCGAAGATTATTTAAGGAATTTATGGATTGAATGGATAAGTTCCGAAGGTGAAGAAACATCAAAAGGCGGTGCCTTAAAGAAACCCGTCATTGGCCTAGTGTGCCAGTGGCTTCACGGGTTTAAAAGGCTTACATCCCAGAAGGGAAAGAGCCTAGGTCATGTCTGGTCTGACAGTGGTTTCACAGGATGTGAATATTATTCCCACCAAGTCATCAAATATTTAAAAATTATTGCATCACAACGTGATGGATGGAACTGAAGATAACATGAAAATATACGAATTTCCCCCTAAAATGCATCAAATTTTGGGGGGGGGGGGGTAGGCTTACACGCAGGTTTTCAATTTTTTTTACTGGTTTATTTTAAATTTGTTTTGGTGGTCCTGAAATGAGGGGGGTCGGCTTACAAAAGAGTATATATACGGTACCCAATGAGCTTTTTCTAAGATTGATAGCAATATAATATGGGGGGGGGGGATTTTACTTAGATCTACCCATATTTCCCTTTTGATATTTCTGTTATAAACTCTACTTATCTTCACATCTTGAAATTCACTAAATCATTGTACATTAGATATATCTTTTTTGACATTTGCATATTTGTTTAAATTTGACAGCTGCTCTTCAAGCTCTGAAAAGAAAGAAGCGCTTCGAAAAACAGTTGGGACAGATAGATGGAACTCTCACGACCATTGAATACCAGCGTGAAGCCCTGGAAAATGCCAATACAAATACAGAGGTTTTAAAAGTAATGGGCTATGCCGCAGAAGCATTAAAAGGTGCTCATGATCACATGTAAGTTTCAACTATTTTAATTTTTCTTGACTGTATGTATAGAACGATTGAGTTTGCAGAGTTTTATTTGCTGAATAAAACTCTGGAACACCCAAAACAGAATGTATCGAAATCTGTGACGTACGTTACATAACAATCGGTGCTACCACAGAAAAATCTTGAAAAATTTTAACCCTAGATAACTAAACATTTGTCTAATAGACTACCTAATAGATTGGTTACTGAGTAACACTGATTTAAGTTTAGTTATCTAGGGTTAAGAAATGGGTAGAAAATGCTATTACAGGGATTTTTACAGCAGAACATTTCCAGTCAGCCGAGGGCTTATTGCAGAACAATGCAAAACAATGTTTTTCTGAAAGGAAGTGCCTTGAAATCACATGAAGGTGTTAGAAATATAAAGAGTGGATCAATTGAAAACTGAACGGAGCCACAGAATGAAATGACACATAGTTTATTTCAAATGTAATCTCCACAGCTACACAAGCACTCACAGACCTACCAACTGCCCATATTTAGGCAGGAGACTCCAGATTTGTTAAAAATTTTCCGGTTTTTGGCAGAAAATAAGATTTTATGTGAATTTTCACATTGTCGTGACATAAATGACTGCCGTCGTCATTCGGGAAAACACCCATGGACAGCCATGGTCATTTCCATCGAGCAGCTGTAAAAAAAGTCTTGGTGACCGCTTTTAAGCAACTGACAAAGACGTGACTTTGTTTATGTAGCGTTTATCTGCAATCATTTATCAGGGGCATGGCCTTGGTTATCAAAATTCATGTATAATCGTTATTGTATTCCATTAACAGAGGTGTGGTAAACACAAGTTTTTTGTCAGCAGCTTTGTATTTTGAACTTTTTTAACTGTTTCCTCCGATTAAATATGTCTTCAGAAAGAAATTAAAACTTTAAGAGCTATATATAAAGCTTTTAAGAGTTCATATACCCAAGATTATCAATCACTGATAGCATCCATGAAAAGAAACACTTATGTTTTATGAACAGTATATAGATGTGATTTCTCTATTCTGCATGGAAAGACTGACATGGAATTATATTCTGCTCAGGGACAATGCAGAACTTGCCTTGGCGGGGAAGGAATGGAACTTTTTCTTAATTGATTAAAAAAAATTTCAAAAAAAAGTTTGTTAATTCTTTTTTTTGATTGAGTCTGTGAGTTCCGGGTGGGGGGAAGGGCCTCGGGAGAATCTCCGGATCTCTGGATTCCAAAGTTGGCACTTCTGCACTCATCCCACTATTTCTCCAAGCAGTGAATACCCTGCTCATAGAGGTCCTTTGCCTGAGATCGGGACCAGTTTCAATCATTGTCCATTAACGCTGTCCAAGTAAAAATGGCAACTTTTCAATGCCCTTTTCAACAGAATGAAAATGTGAAAGTCGCACATGGCGATGGATCCAGTTATATGGGGAAGTGTGTCCACTTCACCATTTAAACTTCGCCAACTTTTCTGTATAAGAGCAGCCGTATGTAGCTGCACGTTGCCGTGCAGAAAAACCACTACAGAAGACTACGGGCCAGGCGATTTGGTCTTTATTGCTGCATGATAAACGCACACCCACACTTGGCTTTATTTTATATATATGCTTTATATAGAAAGCATTGGCAAAGTTTTGGTGTACTGTGTTAGGGCACCCACCGTATTGCCCGGATCTATCGCCGTGACTTTCACATTTTTGATCCACTAAAATGGGAATTGAAGGGTTGTCGTTTTCGGACAGCTAAGTCATTGGGCAAAGTTTGGAACTGGTTCTGATCCCAACCAAATGACTTAATTTGCCGCTTAGTGAAACAGTGGGACGAGTGTTAGTGTAGCTTTGGAGATCACATTTGAAATGAACTATGTGTCATTACTACACTACTTATGTATCAAAACTGTTCTGTGGCTCCTGTTCCATTTTTGTTTGATCCATCCTAATTAGGATGCTAGTTGAAGTACCTGTTAAATTGGGACAAATCTCGGAATTCATTATTAAAAACTGGGATATAACACAGAATCCATTAATAAAATCTAGGGCAAAACCGGGAAACTTTCAAAACCTCATTTGGTGGTCATACAGAATTGTCAACCTACAATGTGATAGAAAAAATATCACGCTACACAGCAGCGTGGCAAAATTAGTAAAACATCAGGATTGATTGGGTTGTGAATGTTAGAAGTTCTGTATATACATGATTGAAAAATGTATACCATTAGGGGAGAGGGGGGTTAAAAATAATGATAAATGAATAAAATGAAATAAATAAATCAAGAGCACGCCATTTATTATACATAGTATTTTTTGAAGCTCTAGGATGGACCAAATGGGTCCCTAAGAGCTGCATAGTGTATGTTTTGTCTTTTGTTCTTTTGTCTTTATTTTGTATTTATGTGTGCTTTTTTGCAATTAAAAAAAAAAAAACATGGTTGAAGAGCACATACCATGGGAGAGGTTATATTACATTCTTTTCTCATAAATTACTGTTTGGGAGAATTAAAGTACTTTGTCCAAAAAATAAATCCAACTTTTTATATCATTAGTTATTTTGTTCATCGTATCAGCATTCATATTCGGAATTTCATTCTGGAGTTCTTTTTCACAGCTGTTGCTTCAGCATTCACGCTTCTCTGACTTTGAAATCATTTTTATTTTTACAACAATGAAAATCTGAGCTTTCTCCGGTGGAATTTTTCTTTTGCCAGAGACATTCAGAAATAATTATAAATTTCTAATTATATTAGAAGGAATTTTATGGATTTTGCTTCAAGATGATTGTGTCATGCCAAAGGTTTCAGACATAGTTTTTATTTCATTATTTTTTTCTCCCTCTGGCTTTGAAAAAATATTATTAAGAAGTGAAAACTACATGTATTTGAGTATTAAATTTCAATTTAGCTTCTAAGTATTTATACTAGTAAGGTGTTACCAGATGTCCCAGCTATTTTTTTAATCATCACAAAGAACAATGAATGACAGTTTGATCTTCCTGCTATTCATAAATAGATAATCATTTGGCAGAACTCTGATATTCAGTAAGAATTGACTTAGATAGTCCTGTTCCATTGTTTCCATGTCTAGTCACTGTATAAGCTAATAATGTAACAGTATCATGGTTGTTGAATATCATATCAGTGTCGTATCATTTGCTGAGTAGTTTAGAAAGTTATTTATTTTTTTCATCATTTTTTTCTAGGGACGTTGATAAAGTTCATGATCTCATGGATGATGTGCAGGAGCAACAGGATTTAGCAAATGAGATATCGGAAGCTATATCCAATCCTGTGGGTTTTGACAGAGATTTCGATGAGGTAGAACTTTTGGGAAATTTTAATTTTATTAAAATGTTACTGATTATATCAAAACATAGACGTGTTTTTGTATAATAGAACCTTTAATATCTGAAACAAAAGTTGACTGAAACTGTTTCAGATGAGAAAAAATTTGGATATGAGAATTATATCTCTGTGGGTCTAAAATTTCTAAAATAATAGGTTTTGAAGCGGGGTTGAGTTTTTGACATCAAAAATCTGTGTTTGACTTGACAAGCATCAAAAACTGGTTTAAACTGTCAAAAACTGGTTTAAACCATCAAAAACCTAAATACCATATATACTCGTGTATAAGCCGACCCCAAAAAATCTGTGCATTTCAGAATAAAAAATTATTATATTTTCATGCAAAATGAATAGCTTACGGAAATTTACAATAGAAAATGATTCAAACTTTTTAATACGTTTCTTTTAAGTCTCCAAGCTCATGGTAATCCATCAGATCATCATAGGGGGGTGTGGCATCTTCGTTTTTATCCTCATCTGGGCTGTCATCCCCATTGTCACTTTCAAAGAGGATATTATCTGTAGTTCCGTCCATCGCATTGCTGATGCAACACTTTTTGAAATATGATGATAATTTTGGTGGAAACTGAATTCCACGCCTCATGTACCCATTGCCACAAGGCCAATGTCAGGTTTCTTCAAGTCACCAATTTTTGTAGTTTCTGTATCATCGGAACTGATCCATTTGATCTAAAAATTCCTCAAATAGTCTTTGAGAGGCTTGTTGATAACGTTGATGTGACATCAACAGGCCTAAAGGCTGTACAATCAACGTTAGCCACCACCAACCAATGATGTTTTTGATTTCTTTGCCTCGGTTTGACATTATCAGTTCTGTGGGCTTTGAACATATCCCATAGGATGACAGGAGCTCAGGGTGTATAAATTTTCAGTTTTAAAGAGTATTTTCAACCAAAGAGCAGAGCTGACAGGACTTGATACCCAAAGCATTTGTTTTACACATTTACAATTTTGAATTTTTCAGCATAAGAGTCTAGAACATATAAAATATAATTTTGCGATTCATTTTATCTAAGCTACTTATTACCTGTGTTCAATTTGCTAAGCATCAGAGTTAGGTTTTAGACTTCAGAAAGTAAATCAGTATTAAAACTGTCAGAAACTTATGAATATTGTCATAGTTTTTGTTAACCTGACAGATATGCTAAATAACAAAACACTTGACCTTTATGTAGATTAAAAGGTTTATATTTCAAATTATAATTACTCAAAAATAAATCTATTTGATATTTTAAATTTTCTGATTTGCCCAAAATTTTATTCCATATAAAAATTCTCATGCAGCATCTGTTAATACACTAATTAAACTCATTTATTTTCACCTAAAAATTTCTTAGAGCTCCGGGTGTATAAATTCAGTTTTAAAGAGTATTTTCAACCAAAGAGCAGAGCTGACAGGACTTGATACCCAAAGCATTTGTTTTACACATTTAAATATATCTTCAATTGGAAAACCATTGCATTATAAATGCTAGTAAATAAACCTTCTCATAGTTGCAAAAATAAGAATAACTAAGTTTGACTAAGGATAAGTAACAGGAGTTTCTTAAGCATCATGCACAAGCTAGCATTGCCAAATTAAATGACATTTTAGTCCTACAGTTTAATATTTTGATCACTAGATATATTTCAATGTTATGCACAATAAGAGTATCGTTTAAGTATCTCTTAGTGATTATCTAGATCAGTGTTTCCCAAAGTGGGCAATATCACCCCTGGTTTGCGATGGAATGGTCCGGGGGCGATAGAAGGTACAAACTTCAACATAGGATTCTGTGGGTTCACTGGAGTTGGGAGGCGATGAGAGGAAAAAATTTTCTAATAAAAGGGGCGATGGAACAAAAAGTTTGAGGAAACTGATCTAGATAATTTAATAATAAATCAACATTAAATATATATGATGTAATGAACTTTTTTAGAAACTTGTTGTAAAAAGAGTAAAGCAGATGGTTTATATCAAAGCACATATATAAGCAGTTGAAAAAATTTTGGAAGATTTTTCTCTGATTCAAGATGGTTCTTGAATCAGAGAATGTCCAATCATTCCATAGTTTTCCCTTCAGTGTTTATGCTATGCTTTATTCGAATTGTATATTTTATAAGAAAAAAAACATTTTGTGCAAAATAATTCTGTAGAGAGTAGAAAATTATTTTACAGTCACATTCAATATTTATTCTTTGTATAACAGTCACTTTAAACATTACATGCAATTAACGTATGTATTTCCAATGGGAATTTTTATACTGAAAAGCAATATTTGAGGTTTTTGACATGACAGTTTAAACCGTCAAAAACTGCCATGTGTCAAAAACCTGCCAACCCTGCTTTAAAGATATTTAAGGGCTTAAAACTAGAAGTTTGCTTGTTTTATTCATAAAAATTAGCATGAAGCTAATGAAAGGAGTTCACAAATTATTTATACTATTTCTTTGGTCATCTATTAGATGCAGAATAGCCTACAGAATATTTGGTTTATATTTTGACCAAATATCAGTTTTATTAAAAATCATCACAATTATAAATAAAATTCGTGTTTTTAATTGAAATAAGGTTTTTGTAAATGTTAAGTGATTGGAAATAAATTTTAATTATGTGATTTATCATTTGAATATTAAAAAAATTGATACTTGAACAATTTTTATTTACATGATATTGACAATCAAATTTAACGATGATATATAATAAATGATTTTGAAGAATCAATTTTTTTTTTCAACACTAAAATTTGAAATTTTACATCTAATTGAGAAAATATCAACCATTTATTTACTCTGAACTAGTAAATCAGGAAATTTACGACTCGTTTTCTTGTTTTTCCTTTTTAAGTGTTCTTTGTCCCTTTTGTTTTTTTTCAGTAGCTTAATACAATGATACCTCAGCTAACAAAAATAATTTATTAGCTTATCTATAGGTTTCTATAGAAAATAGCTTAATTCATTCTAGGAACTGCTTAAAATTTCAAAGTAACTTTAATAAAGTACTAAGAAGCATTATAAAATGAAATAGAAATTGACGGAAGGCTGAGATAAACAACTTTACAAATGAATAAAGGATAATTTAAATGTTTAAATGAAGATAGGAAAGCTGGATGTCTTTTAAATTTTGCACTATGCAGTCAGGTTCACGAGCCATAGTGAAAAAAAAAAGTGTGTGAAGCAGTGTGCTATGCAATATATTCAGCTCATTTCTCTCTCATACACATGCAAATGAAAAATATAAGTTCCTAGAATGTCCAGACTGTCCAGTTTGGTATTAAGAATTACCATATGCAGTGAAACCATTCAAGTCCAAGACTTTTTAATGTGTTTTCTGTTATCTTGATCATTATTTTACATGAAATGGCTCAGAGTCTTTCTGAAAGAGAAAAGTCTCTAGAAAGAGATCCCAAGATAGAAAATATTAATCTAGCTTGTGTGAGTTAATCGTTGGATTTATTTTGATTGGCACAGAAATTCAGCTCTCAATTTGCCTTTTTTTATGAGAGCTGATGCATTCATATAAACTAAAATGTCTGTTAGCTGCATCCACATTTGCTAGCTGAGACAGAAAAATGTAAAAATATCTATTAGCTGAAAAATTAGTAAGCCTAGGCATTCGTTAGCCTAGATATGCTGTATCTTGTCTAGATACATATTTCAGTAGTGAACTTTATGTCTACTTTTACCTTATTGCAGTAGAATTCTATTTCATTTTCATGTTTTCCCTATTATAGATAGAGATGTAAATTCTAGAGAATAATCTTTGGGAGAACATTCTCTGGAAGGAATATTATAGAAAATAACTTGAGAATATCTTATATATTCTCGATCAGAATATTTAACAGAAGGACTACTATTAGGAATTACTGGAGAATGTTCTTATATTCAAAATCTGTGCTCAGATGGCAAAATGTCACTTTTCCCGAAAAGTTGAGTTGCTCACACCACAGTGTCTTGTTCTTTGAAATTTTGGAAGGTGCAAATTTTAATCTTTCTCTTTTAGTTAATGAGGAAATAACAGAGGCAAATTGTAATAAGTCAAAAAGCCAACAGTATCGCATGTTGACAAAATATTATTTACAAATTTGCCATCAGGAAATTTTAAAAGTGACAACATTTTTCCATCTGAGCACAGGACTATTATAAATATCTTGAGAATAATCCTTATTATTCTCCAGTTATTTAAAAATATATAATATTCTTATCGAAAATAGTAATTCTCAAGTTTCCAGAGAATATTTTCAAGAATATTTATAACATGTGTTATAATAAATAATCTCTATTAATAATTTGAGAATAATTCTTATCATTTTTGATAATATTCTCCAGTAATTTATAATAATAGTCCTTCCAGAGAATATTCTGTCCCCATCTCCCTCCCTGTTAAGAAGATGAGGAATATTGACATTTATAGCCCACAATATTAAACTTTAAAAGCGGGAAAATGAAACCAACATGGCTGAATTTCACAACTTGCAAAAAAATATGAATGATACAGAATTTAAGTGTATATACATTGAACAAAACAGCAGGTCTGTATATTCTTAGAATGAAGGTGATTATAATAGTTTCCTTTATCAATAAACTTTGGTTTAATTTTTTTTTTTTGTTTTGAACTAGTTTCTGAAAATGTATCTAATTTTTAAATAATTTATCAAGGTTTTAATCATAAAGTTCCTAAAGTCTTCATAACCAAACTTTTAAAACCTCTCATCATGACCGAGAGAATATTCTCAAACTAAAAGTTATCACTATGAGATGGTTATACCAAAAATTGTTGTTTTTTTTTTAATGTTTCAGGCAATGAGAATATATTTCATAATATAAATAAAATTAGTAATTTTTTTCATTTAAAAGAAAAATGAATATTCTAGATTATTCTCCAATTTTTACATCCAGGAGAATATTCTCACCTCACATCTCTAATTCTAGAAATTCACCCTGCCGTAACCTCTTTTACAGAAGGGATATATATACACACCACAATAAAATATAATCAGAAAATTTTTAATTTACATGAAAAATTCTGATTAATATGCCTATAATTTTTTAAAAATTAGTTTGATGTATATTAATATTTGGCTAAATACCTAAGCAACATTTGACTGAGCCAAATAGTCAGCAAAGAAACCGAATATTCATCCCATCTCTAGTTTTAATGTAGGAATAAAAAAAATTTTCACTCAAGAAACATACATTATAAATTACTCTAGTTTGTCTTAAGTGAGAAATATTTTTTTAAATTTTTTAACCTCCCATATCTCAGGAACAACCAAAATCTTTTTTCTTTTGTGTGCAAGTTACACAGATATCCCCCTGGTGTTTTAAAAATCAAAATTATACTTGATATTTAATTTATGTGAAATATTTGGCAGATGAAATTTGTTAAATATTCATATGTGAAATATTTGGCAGATGAAATTTGTTAAATATTCATATGTGAAATATTTGGCAGATGAAATTTGTTAAATATTCATATGTGAAATATTTGGCAGATGAAATTTGTTAAATATTCATATGTGAAATATTTGGCAGATGAAATTTGTTAAATATTCATATGTGAAATATTTGGCAGATGAAATTTGTTAAATATTCATATGTGAAATATTTAAAGAATGGTTCCACCATTAATTTACCTGCAGTTCAATTATTTAAAAAAAATTGTGTTGATTTCTTAAGGGGATTAGTTATAGCAATCTTCTCTCTTCGTAATTTCACTGATGTATAGAAGACCCAGTGTTATCCACTCAGTTTCTTTCTGCATTTATTTATGCAATAATGTTGAATGAGGCTTACTCATGGAAATGCATTTGGTGAAGATTTATTGTGTTTTTTTTCAGTCTTGTATCCATAACCTCAGGGTGTAGTGGGTGCATGTGGTGATACAGAATTTTATGAATGCTTTTTTAATTTCATTGTGCGACTTAAATCATTTTTCTCACACTTATTACTTTTTTTTTAAGGATGAGCTTGCAAAAGAACTGGAAGCATTGGAGCAAGAAGAACTTGACAAAGTGTTGCTGGATGTTGGTCCTACTGCTGATGAACTGCCTAGTCCTCCAAGTGCTGAACCTGCTCGTCCATGTATGTTTTTTTTTGCGTCTAAATTGTTTTTTTTTAATGTGATTTTTGCTACAGCACTATTTAACAAATTTTTTTTTTTCTTTGTTCCTGGATAGAAGTTATTTTTGTGTTTGCTTGGCATGGATAATTATGAATCATTTGATCATTTTTGTCGCACCACGGTCATTTTCTGCACACGAGGGCTAATTAGACCGGGACCTACAATTTATTGCCGATTCCGAACGGCAGGCTTGTTTTTTTTATACTCATCGAGAGGTTGGTGCGCTAACCCCTCGATGGGGGACTCCCTGCGGTAGCAATTTTTTCCTGCGGTCAAGTCGCCGTTTTTTGTTGTATCCCTGTGTCAGGAAAATTTTCTGACAAGGACGAACCGGGTATCGAACTCGCGATACCTCTAAACATCCTTTGGTACTTTAGGCGAGCATCTTATCGACCGGGCTACCGCGCCCGATAATTATGAAAATATTGATTATTCACCTCAAACTTCATTTTTGTGGTACAGTGATCGCTATTTGTGAATTTGGTGAATTTGCCATTTACCATTGGTGGATAGGGTGACTGGATATCGGCAACAAAACTTTTTGTTCCCAAAAAAAGTCCCACGTGTAGGCATTTCAAAGAATATAAAATTAGGTTTAAAATAAAGTTTCAAATTTAAAAAAAAACTTCTTTTGATGGAAATTTTTTCAATCTTTATTCCCATATACACTTCATCTCCATGTTTTAGCCCCCAAAAATAAAATCCATGATATTTTTTATGTGTTTTCCCTGATATAGATGTTCTAAGTTGAGAATTCCTTGGTAAAGGTGTTGTTTTGAGTAAGCACCCTTTTCGCTTTCTTTGAATTTGTAAAGAGGAGCAGGGGGATGTAATTTACCACTTGGAGAGACATTGGGCATTCCATTTTTGTATAGATAATTATGTTTTTCCATAAGTTGAAGATAGTTTTTGATCCTGTGATTACCTAGGTACCCATTAAGCATGCAAACAAAGATTTGCAAGCCTCTTATTTCAGTCTTTGAGTTTTTTTTGGGAAGTTCCTTTAATTCCAAATTTTTCACTGTAATCCTAGAAAACCATTCTTCTGATCTCTCTGCCACAGAAAATATAGGGAACATACTATAGGTGTTTTTAATATGGCTGATTTCTCATCTAGGACCGACAAACTAATGTGAGCAGTGTTTATGTATAATGGTTACATTCTTGCTTTTAAGTGATCAGTCATACAATACAATACAAATACAATGCCACAACAGGCAAAAAGGCCCATCGAGGTAGCTGAGAAAAAGATGCCCATAAAAATATGGATGTCATATATTTCACAAATACAGCAACCCAATTAAAAATGCAATTAATGAAAATTATAAACAATATATATACACATGATAAAATATTATATAATGGCCATAAAGAATACTTATGGTTCGATCAAGTCCTCGTGTGCAGAAAATGACCGTGGTGCGACAAAAACGATCAAATGATCAGGTCAACATCAGAACTGTACAAATTATTCATATTTAAACAGTGAACCCCTCTTATGTCACCAGTCAGTCCTGATGGCCAAAAAGTAAAGTAGTACTGTAAAATTAAATATTTACGTGAGATTAGTAGTGTGTTTGTATTTGTTTTTCTCTTTTAATTTAACATTGCATTATACAGTGCAGAGTAATGGAAAGGCTGTGACTGCAATTATACTGTTGGATATATATCTACTGTTTTGGTCAGCTATTTTTTGTTTGGTGTAGCTTTGATCTTGGTAGTGGGAGGGAAATTTATTTTTTTAATTGATTTGGTGAGAATTGGCTGTATGTCCTGCTTTAGTTTCAATGAAATATTGCCACCCCTAGGTATACATGATTTGTGAGATCAATAACTGGTAATTCTAGGGAAAAACTGCCATTTATCACATATTTTTGTGATTCTTCCTTAGAACTCGTATAATCCTGCTTTTATGTATGTTAATGTATGTGTTAATGTATTTTTGTCCTGTAAAAAATTTGAGTTCAAAAGTAAGGTTTAAACATAGAATTATTATTTTCCATCCTTTTTAGTCATAAGTAATTTGAAATGAAGTTGGTTATCCAGGAACAAAGATCATGTTACATAGTGTAATAGAAAAAATCCATACTACAGTGTTTTTATCGTTTAAGTAAAGAATGAGTTTCATAGCTTGTATCATCAGTGAAGATTTTTTCTAACTTACCTAGATCCCATGTTGTTATAAAACTTTGTTCCTTACAGAGTGAAAGTATAGTATGAAGATAATTTTTACATGTGCTTTTTCAATATTTTGGTTGAAGTCAGGGATTTCACAATGTAGTTACATGTATATTTAGTGGGCTTATGAAATTTCACGTTTTTGATATATTTCTAAAAATGCCATACAGCTTTAAGGGTCTACTGCTACCACCATCTTCAGGGAAAACAAACTTTCTTATAGAAAGACAAACTTGCTCTTATTTTATTTTACTTTATCTGGCTATATGTTTTAATTTCATCCAATTGTGGTGCTATTCTATCTATAACAGACTATTTCTTTCACTAATCTAGGAAACTTGAGCAGATTTTTTTTTATATTTCCGTTGAAGAGAACCTTTGATAAGCCCAAAACAGCTTTATGGTGTATTTGTAGCTATTGAACTTCACATCTATCACTTCTGCACTCACTCAAAAAAAGTGATCTTGATATACATGCTAAATTTTTTCATCTGCATATTTTTATCAGGATGAATTCCTGAATATATATATATATATATATATATTCACTGCCGTCGATACTCGCATTGAAAACCAAATGACATATTCAGCGTCTAACCAGTTTTTAGCTCTTTTTCTTTTACTCCTTTTCCAAGAAATCATAAAACTGAGTTCCACCTAAAACATTCTTCGTAACAGACAATATCAAAACTCCCAATAGATAATATTTTCATCCCTATTGGATGTTGACAATATCCACATTTTTTTTCACCATGAAACGAATGAAAGACTTGTTTTGGAAATGCCATTAAAATGATAAGCTGGCCGTCATGAATTGGAGAAGCTTGAAAAATGAATTATAAATTCCTGCAGAAACCAACAGATGTAGTTGATATGCTATTTTATGCAGCTGCAATCCAGGGTCGCTGTGGTGGTCGAGTGGTCATAGTGACAGACTCGCATTGTGAGGATCCGGGTTTGAACCCCATCGGCACCACAGTGGTAGTAGGCTGAAGTTGGTTTTTTTTTTTGGTTCCTATTTTCAAGGAGCAAATGCGAGCCAATCTCTTCATTAAAAGGTCTCGCCACAGAGCAGCAGGCCTGCAACGTTACATATATTCAATCATTACACTTCACTCAGATTGAAATATAGATGACAGCACTGAAATATCAGACAACACTATAGCTACACACTCAGACTATTAGGTGCACTCACTTTGTTCCAGACTCTGCCACGAAGCTGGGCTGGAAGAGATCTCGACAACAGGATAAGTCAGGTGGCATAGCCCCTGGCGTTCATTCATTCAGCTGCAATCCAGGCAAAAAAGGTGTTTCCTTAGTTCAGTGATGACTTATTTGTCTCTCCTCTAAAGTTTGAAAAAATGACATACACCATTGTTCTGCCTAATGCTTCATTTCATTAAAATTTATCTATTTACAAATGCAGAAAAAAAAAATTTTAATTCTGCAAGAAAATCACAAGAGCAAGTTTAAAATATATTACATATTGAGCTTTTTTTAGCTCTGAAAATTTCATCTGCCATTTTTTTCTCACTGTACAGCACGAGCCAAACAACCTGCAGAAGAGGAAGATGCATTCAAAGAACTTGAAATGTGGGCTCAGTAATGGCTTGTAAATATGGTTAGTCATGTTTTTTCTTTGATTTTAAAAATAGTTCTTATATGAACTGGAAAGTTTTATTTGTGTGTGTGATTACTTGTGAGTATATACTTGGGCTGTTCTGAAAGTTGCAGACGAGCATCAGTGTGATTGTTATCAGAAATGAAGATAGCCTGTAGCATGCTTAAATTTATGTGAGTAAGGCCAATCTGCTATTTCCCCCCCCCCCCTGCTATAAAATGTTTACCTGCATTATGAACTAGGGACTAAAAATACTAAACGATGTAAGTGGCGAAGAAATTCAAACACTATTTTACTCATTAAAGTGTCAAATGAGTAATGCTTTGTGATATGGTTGACATGAAAATTGTCTGGTAATCCTCAAGTAGTTCAAAAGAGCGTGTAAATGGGCTGCTAGTGAAAACAGTTACTTACACTTACTGGCACTTTCCACTTTTAGTCTTCAGTTAAAGTGTAGCAGATTAGATGTTGGCAAAAACCAATGCCAGTCACAGCCATGACATTATTTAGTGGTGATTTACAACCATCTGTCTTGACTTGAATGATGAATGATTTATGTCCTCTATACCACAGCCATCTCTGTCTTAGACATGAACCATAACAGAATAGGGATACTATATTGAAGTGGGAGGGGGGGGGGTAATATTTGATATTTCTAGGCATTTCTTCAACACTTGTATCTGCTTTATAGACACATTTCAGAGAATTTTTTTTTATCATAATGGTTATATATAGAAAAAGAAGTAATTTAAGTTTTCCACATTTTCAGAGATTTGTTTATTTCGAGCCAATTGATATTCATCAGAAGAGGGTGACATTACAAGGTCCCAGTGACCTTGTAATATCACCTTGGAAAGTCAAGTAAAATGCAAAATATTTGGCAAAATTCTGGGTAGTATGCAAATTTTTGATAAAAGTCAGGGAAAGAGTTCTATGAAAGGAAGGGGGACCCAAAAAAACATTCAAAATTTGGAAGGTTGGGGGTCTTAAGTAGTAATTTTTTTTCCTTTCCATCCGGTATCCAGATAGCTAGGGTTATCTGAAGGGTGGGATTGCATCTGTTCTTTTTCTTTGCAAAGGCTTTCTTTTAACTGCAAAAAAAACTATCTCAACATAGAGGGGGGAAGAAGTTTTGAAACCTCCTTTTTTGCATACACCAGTGGCTTCACTAATATTTTATCAGCACTAAACCATAGCATCAATATCCAGAGGGTTGTTTTTAACTCTGGGGGCTGGATATGATAGGTGGCTATTGCTCAAGAACCTCAAGCTGATGTATTTATGTTGTGAACCATGTCTTTTGAAAACATGTTTTACGAGCCAGAGTTGTACACCTATTTTCAAGGTGAAACTTTAAAAAAGTTTTAGTTTAATGATTTGCTTTCTTCACCGTAAACACACCATCATTCTACTTGGATTATTTCATCTTATTAAAAACATGTTGCAAATTCAAATTCTAAAGTGAGGATTACACTTTAAAAGTTTTATAAAAGCTCTATAATATAAAACTTGAAAAATGCAACCAATAAACATATTGGTTATATTAGTGGGAATGTAACCAATAGGCTTGCTTTTTGTTTTTTTCAAGTTTTGTAGAAGATTTTTATCACATTTTTACAGTGTAATTCTGGCATTTTGAGGTAGTTAAGGACATTTTGTGTCAACATGTGAGGTTTATCTAGAGGAGCAACTGCTGACAGTGGCATAGCTCACAACTGGCAGGTGCTAGCAGCCATCCATATTTAGGATGAGTGCTAACCTGCTTCAATTCATTCCATAGCCATAATACCAAAGTTTAAGGTGCTTGTGTATTATCTGTGCCAAGTTTGTGTTTTTTGATGTAGAAAGAAAAAATTCAAGCTCACCACACATGTTCATAAGACAACGGCTAACCTCTCTGTTAATATAGTTGTCTCACAAAAGGGGTTGCTGCAATTCACATCACTGCTGGTACCATTACTATCAGTTTATCCTGGCATTGGCGTGTGTAAAGGGGTATACACCCCCAGCTGAGATTATAGTGTTATTTTGCAAGAAAACGCGTAAACCCCTCCCCTCAGAATTTTTTTTTTAACCCCACCCTGAGGATATCATGCGTACACCTATGGGCATGGGCAATACATAACTTCCAAATTTAAAACTCTGTGACATAAGGGAAATCTGCGTTCTTTAGTAAATGATGCAGTATTGTATTATGATGATTATACATTTTGCTTCTTCCGAGTTATGTCCTTGGTCCAGAAATTATAATGTAACAACCTGACAATTCGTCCAGCACGAGATAAAAATGTCTTGCAAAGGATGAACCATTTGAAGCACTTCAATTTCCAAACACGAAGGGAAATTCTTTCACCCATGTTTGCTTTTTGACTAGTATGGGCCACCTATCTACTGACAAACGCCGCCACAATAGCGTATCAAATGTCTAGTTTTTGTTCTAATTTCTGAATTTTAGTCTAACAACCTGAAAGAAGCATCATATAGCGTAGTTGTATAGTAGCCATTACATTTGAATGAAATTTGCCTTATTAATTTAATATCATTCTGAGAGATATTTTTCATTTTTTTTTCTTTCATGTAGTACTCGGAGGAGAGAGCTATATCATTTCCATAGACGTGTGATTTAGAACTCTGCAATGTACAGTGTCTTACCTTTTTTTTCCAAGCAACACAGCTATTATTTCAACGCCAGCAGAATGTTGAACTTAAGTTTAGATATCTGAGCCAAGCATATATGAAAACGTATAATGTGTGTATATACAACAAACAAACAAAATAATCTCAAAAACTGAATTGAAGCCTGTATTGGAAATTCTGTGAAATTATTACAGCCTCATAAAAAATTTGCTTAGCGTTTGTGAGTCCTGCCTGTTTATTTTTAGTATGGGAAAGTTTTGTTTTTCCTTTTGCTCTGTAGTTTGAAGTTACTTTTTTTATTTTCAAATGAAATTTTATATTCATGTGATGATGCATACATAAAATCATTATACATTTTTTTATTCTTGTTTTGCAATTTTTTTTCCAAAACTGCAGCTTTAATTGAGCAACTTTCTCACGTACACAAACTATCAAACTGTTATCAAGCATTAACACATTGTAGGCGAGTCAGTTCTATGCAGAACAATAAAAGATGGCTCATTACTTGGCCCCACATTTTGGCAATTTTGA
The DNA here is from genome assembly GCF_987345545.1 of Pholcus phalangioides. Lineage (NCBI taxonomy): Eukaryota > Metazoa > Arthropoda > Arachnida > Araneae > Pholcidae > Pholcus > Pholcus phalangioides. The sequence continues at coordinate 2,295,851 of NW_028301616.1, read as the reverse complement.
CAAAGTTATTTTTTCCCTACTATTTTTCTTTTTCTTGTCAAAACAAAATATTCTGCCCTTTAATTGTAATTAGTTGATTTGTTCTGTAAGTTGAAATGTATTTTTCCCCTATAAGAATTCTGCACAAATATCTTGTTTTTCTGCCTGCAATGTGTTAATGAACTTTTATTTCTGGAAGCATATAATGTACATTAAGTATAATTTGTTTTTGCTCATTATGTGAACTAACGAGTGTAACTGCAAGGGAAGGAAAGAAAGTTGGTACTTGAAATTTCAGTATTTATATTTGAGTTTGGTGCTTTTCCTGAAATGCTTTGCTGGGTTTATTTTAATTCGTGGTAAAACTAAAACAATTATTAGCGCTATCAGAAACACAGGAGTGTTACTTCAATTTTTCTGGAATTTACTATTATAAATTTCTTCCCATTGAAAATTTTCTCAAATTTCTGAAATTACTATGAGTTTGTATTTTAATCTATAGAAAATTCACAGACACGTATTTATATTTAAGGTATCTTCATTCTGGAATTATTGTAAAATTTTTAGTTTTTTTTTTTTTTTTCGTAGTACCAATTCTAGTACAAAATATTCATTACTTGCAGTGTTAATTTTGAGTTTTGGAAAGTTTCTAAATTTTCTCAAATATGCTTTTGCAAAAAGAAATAATTATAAAAATAAAATTCCTATTACTCTGAATAGTGATTAAATGCCTCATAGACATTGTGTATAAACACAATATTGATATATTTGTCTAAAATAATGATTATTTGCACTTCATGCTTTCTGAGATCTATCAAAAATCTATAGTTCAATTTTAGTCAATAGATTTTCAAAGAACTTGATTGCTCATTCAAATCATCAACAGTTTAATGATCAATATTCATTCTGCTTTAGTCATAGAAATTAATGATGCAATCAAGGGCTGCCTAAAGAAATTCATGATTTCAAGTCATTCAAAATTTTAGCAATTGTGATCCATTCCTTCCATTTTGATTCCGTGTCCTTAGATTGGATTTTCAATTCTATCTTGGCTTGAAAAAAAAACTAGAAGAATGAATGCATTAGTTAGATGAAACCTTATTTTTATATACATGTAGCCAGTGAGATAACATGTCCTAATATTTTGCTAACATTTCGGTGACAGTCTGTTTTGTTGTTTTGTTTCACTTATGAGAAAGGCTGAACACGTTTGTGTATATTGCAAATATCTATTTTTAATTGTATAAATTTGCATCAATTTTTAGTTTGTGCAAAATATGTGCTTTTTTTAATATGTTATATAAGGGGGATAAACTATTTCGGGATAAGACTTTGATCGAGGAACTTATTAATACATTTTTTTATGCGAATCCTTTGCCCTGGTTATTTTGAATGTGAAATAAATCTATTATACATTGAGATGAATTTAGTATGTTGTTATTATGGTGTGGTGGGGCCAGTAGTGCAATGGATAAAAATACCAGCAGCTTTCTAAAGGATCTACAGTAAACCATACCTGTGTTCTAGTTCAAGAGAAATTTAGCCTTATGTTTGCAATACATCGCTGAAATTGGCATTCGTCAAAATAGGCATCTGGAATTAGTGGTTACAGATTTTGATGGCAAATTGATTTTACAGAAAAAATCCTATAAGTTGACAGCAATTCCATAAGTATATCTGGATTTAATGGCGAGCTGCCAGCGCTGACAGATTGGCGTGATTGAAATTTCTGTATTTATGCTTGAGTTTGGTGCTTTTCCTAGAATGCTTTGCTGGTTTATTTAAATTCGTGCAAAATCAAATTGTCATCAAAATCTGTAACTGCCAATTCCAAATGTCTATTTTGATGAATGCTGATTTAAGTGATGTATTGCAAACATCAGGCTAAATTTCTCTTGAGCTAGAGCACTGATATATTTTGTTTTAGGCTCTTTAAAGTTGGTGGGATGGACAAGGTTTTTTTTGGTTAATTTTATCGATTGTAGCTAGAAGGGTGTGTGTAGAATTAGCAGTTACAGATTTTGGTGACCGTTCAATTTCACACTTTCCAAACTCTCAGCACTTGTAGCTTGCTATTAAATCCAGTTATTCTGATGAAAATGGTCTCGCCTTATAGGATTTTTTCTTTTCAAATGTGATTAATTTGCATGTAGATCACTCAGGAACTTCACAAATTTAGGTTTTTGGATTTGATACATTTTCCTTCTATCCACCATAACTCAAAAAACTATAAGATATGTAATTGCTATGTTTCATGTTCCATGTGAGCTCATCTTTCGTTTGGCAGATCAGGTGAAATTCGTACCGTGGCCAAACACTGTCCTCAGCTCTTCCATAACGTCATGCTAGTAAGTGTTAGTGTTCCAGTCATGATAGTCATTGATATTTCACTTTTGCTCCTCAATGAATATTACTTCCAACCAATTTTTCTCCATAAAATAGACTTTCTTGCTCCGTTCCATTCTCTAGTGACATTATAAACATGGTATGCATACTGTAGTCGACACTCGTTATAACGACCCCTTTTTTTCCCACGGAAAACGTTATATTGGGATGTCGTTATATCAAATGTTTTAAAAAAGTTTAGCTTCTCCGGAAAATTGTGTTTTATTGAGGAAATTAAAAAAAAATTCATTCTGTTTACAGGGTTGTTTGGTTTAAACCTTGGTTTTTTTCAAAAAATCAAAGTAGCCTAAATATCATTTTTTTTCCTTGAAAAATATCATATTGGTTCATTATTAGCCAAAATGTTAAATTTTTACCACATTTTATATCCTTGGGGTACATTCTGATGGTATATCTTTAAATGACATAAGATTTTATAAGTGGTTTTTTTCAAAAAGTCTCATAAAAGTGGCCAGAATATATATATATTTTTCATATGAAGTATCTTAGTCATTTAAAGTTATATATAAAAGCCAAAATTTCTCATTCTTACATTTTCTAACCTTTGGCTACATTCTGATGCTCTATCTTTAGCAAATTCATAAATAAGGATTGCATCACACATCTAAATGTAGTGGTGTATTATCTCACAGGGTTTCTTTTTCCCTTCACAAAGAAGCAGCAACAGTAGTGACACCATCCTGCTAGGGACAGATGGTCCTATAATCCAATAAAGACACCAGCTGTCCCTAAAGGGCAAAGACTAGTGTACTTCTAGTAATAACATTACCTCACATTTTCATTTTCTTTCCTCCTAAGAAGTAGCACATCTCCTACTGTATATCTCCCAGTCTTAATATTCAATAGTTGTTTTTTTTTTTATACTTTCTCACTGTTAAACCCAGTTAATCAAGGTTCTACTGTATAGTAGTAACAGATTTATGAAAAATAATCAACTATATACAGGGTGATTATATTTATAAGTTTTGATTCCAAAACTATACAATAAGAACTGGTTAGAATGACGAAAATTTGCATGGATATTCCTCAAGCAATGGAAGTTTCTTTCGCAAAAGGAAAAAAAAGTGCAAAATGTGCAAGTAGATGATGCTGTACTTGGCCAGCAGTATAATTTATTTTGTGCAACCACATCATTTCGGCACTTCCACAGCATCAGTGTGTGGATAGAACTTCTATCAAGATGCACATTGCAATACCAGCAAAGCAGCTGCTGAAGACCCATTTTGACAGGATGCACCTTAACCCTTGCAACTTCTGGCTGTGGGTGTAGCTCAAAATGTTATAAACAGTGGTCAGATTGTAAACTTTGGTGAATTGATTGCAATCTCCAGCACATTCCCTATATGTTAGAAGTTCCTCAGGAATATTAACGGGGGGGGGGGGGGGGCGCGTTTGATTTAATAAAGCTGAATTGCAAGCACATCCACATCATAACCATGGCATACTCCGATTTGAACAACAATTTTTGTGCTTTCAACCTCAGGTTGGACAACATATTTAACATTTCTTAAGTAAGTTGTAGTTATTTGTTCAATTACTTCGTTTTTTGTGATGTTTCCATGAATTATGAAATCGTGAAATGCTATAATTAAGGTATCATTCTGCCATGACTGGCTATTGTTTCCATTCTGCAAGCAAATTTCCCACATGTTGGATGATGTCATTAATTTTACATTTTTAAGTATTTTTTCCCCCTTTATCAAATAAAATTGAATTTTTTCAGGAATATTCATGTCAATTTTCAAGTTATTCTGACAATCGTTCTTTTTTTAGTGTTTTGAAATCAGAACCTTAGTTATAATCACCCTGTATATCGTAAATCATTGCTAATTAATCTGCATTATTTATGCCTCATTATATTCACCTAATTTTTATTAGTTTTTGCAAAATAGCTTCCTAATTAAGTACTGAAAGTAACTGGAGAAAAACCTTTATATATTATATGATTAATAACAACATTAAAAGAATTTTCAAACACACAGTAATCCATTGAGTTAAGCAAAAAATAATTAAGTTGCAAAAGTTGGTTTTTGTTAAAATGTAATAAATATTTATTAATTATCATGGGAATAGTGTTAATTACATTAATAAACATTTTATTTTAGTTAATTATTGGAAGTTTGAATTATTTTTCAGAAATTTCATTGTTTTTAATGTTAATACTATTTAAAACAAAAAAACCGGTTTAAATCAAAAAAACCCCGGTTTTTTTACCAACCCTGTTCTGCTACAATATTGCGATAAAAATGTGTAAAAAAATTCATAATACAGTACAGTATGTACATTGTTAAAAAAACATTCTTTAAAAAAAATTAACATCTCAAATAATAAATATCTTCACAACATCCAGTCTTCCGTATATCTTGTATTAACAAGTGAAGAGCGACATTCATGTCATATATATAGCCATCTGGTGGCTCGTCGTCCATGAGCTATTGGCTGATCGGTTCACCGTCCATTGCACGGTTCCGTTCGGCACATATATACGCTCTAGCGAAAAAATCTGTATCCCCTCTGTAGCTTAGTGGTCAGAGCACTCGTCCGGCAATCGAGGTACCCGGGTTCGACTCCCAGTAGAGGCAGAGATGAGTTTTTCCCTTCCTTAAAAAAAAATTAACATCTCAAATAATAAATACAAGATATCTTCACAACATCCAGTCTTCCCGTATATCATGTATGTACATTTTCTATTTATGAAAATTGTATGTTATGGCCAAACCCCTGCATTTATTTTTCACTACATGCTTTATTGCAAGTGAACGTACTTTGTTATACGTTCACTTGCATCTACTGTATTCTCCCACAGAAGAAATCAAGTAAAATCGTGCAAATATAAAATTAGAATAAGATTTTTTTTTAAAAATCGCTTGTGTGGGAAGTGGGAGCCATCATATAACAAAATAAAAAACGGTAATCAAGGTTTCCCATTAAGGCGCTAGTTAACCATCAGGATTTGCTTATCTTCAAACCATCTGTTTTATACAAGGATGACGTCACTCTCCGCTACCATACGGTGGTTTTTAATAACTGGCTGTTGCGAAGATGAATTTTGGAAAGAGAAAATTTAACTGCCTTTTGCAGGGAATCGAACCCACGTCCTTTCACTTTTCGGGTGAACGCACTAGACTACAAAGGCAACGAATCTCTCAATCTTTCCTTGGAGCTCGTGTACACAGAATGGGACCGGACCAGACTCGGGCCAAGCTCACAACTACTGGTTCCCCGCGAAGGCAGTTGAATTTTCTCTCTCCAAAATTCATCTTCGCAACAGCCAGTTGTTAAAAACCTTCATCTGTTTCATTCATACCCTCTGCTCTTCCGAAATCAGGACCTTCCCGCATCAGGGCCGTAACTAGGATTTTTGCCGCCCCCACAACTTCAAAATTCAATAATTTTATAGCACGGTGGTCTTTATTCCCACCTAAAATTGCCGCCCGTAGCAGTTGTCTCCCTCTAGTTCCGACCCTGGCTCAGCATCAAACGTCGAGGTCAAACCCACTAAATGACGGATTTTGTTAATTTCTTTGGAAAAAAAAACGAGGAGAGGCAAGCTGAATTCAATCGTTGTAATGATTCGAATGGTATTTACCAGCTTTGTTTATATTGGATAAAAATATAACACTTAAAATAACAATAACTGTATTAAAAAATAGCACTGGAAATATTTGGGACCGGTCGTTGTAATGGAATGGTCGTTATAACGAGCGTCGACTGTATTTCTTTCTCAGTTTAATGTAATTGTAGTTCCTTATGTCTATGCACGGTATCTTTTGACATATTTAGCCACAGATTATTTTTCACATTTTTATTTCGTACAGACATGTTTGAGTTGACATCATTCTCTGTGGACCAAAAGTCTGTCTGTCCTTATACACGTTGCATGTGGCCTTCCTGATCTTGGTTTTTCCATCGAAAACGTTTTTAGAAAGAACTTATGTACGCCGATTTTTGATCCGTTGAGAACATTAGAAATTTTTCTGTCTCAACTTCTGATTTGCACTTGGAGATTCTAGATATCTTTCCTGATGAACTGCGATAAATTAGATATTTGATTTGATTCACTATCAAAAAAACGTTCTCTCTGCTTCATTCCGCTCTAAAAACGAGTCAATTCAGCTGACACAACGTCGTCTTTAAAATTTGCATGAAGTGCTCAAATTTTTGACACTGATTTCCCACCAAAAATAAAAATATTATTTTAATTCACTATCATAGAGAAGTGTTGTGTTCAATAAAATACATTTATTTTAATGGATTTGAATTGCACTTCAATTATATACTTAAGAATATTATTTTGAATTTGTGTTTGTGATTTTATCGACATTTTCGTCATTTAAACTTTTGGGACAGACCATACGTATTGTATACGTGTGCGTTTGGTTTTTTATTACTGACACGACTGGACAAATTTTTTATTAAGCCAGGGCCACACTCTTGGCAAGGCTGTCCCAATACGTTCCAAGATTGGTCATGGCAAGTAGCGTGGCCGCTCCACCATTGGCAATGATCATCAAATGTTGGAGGCTGGAAAGTATTGGAAGGCTGGTCGAACAGAAAGGCCAGCACCTTCCAGCCTCTGCTCCTAGTCAAAGAAGCCGCCTTCCTTTCCGATCTCCCAATTCGTGACGGCCATACATTATTAGAACGCCAACAGTCACAACATAGAAAGTGTTCTGGAAGCAAAGATTCGTGAGGGAACATTGAGCCAGTGTCTAGCTAGCCTATGCTGCTGCTGCTTCTTTGCATCGGAAGAAGGCAAATATTGGAAGAAAAATATAAGCGAATGACTATGGGTCAGGCTTGACTCAGGTGTGGTCCTGGCTTTACACGTGCTTTGGCAACGTAGACCTCAGCAACTTTCATGGCGCAGGGAAGAAACGGAAAGTTTTTCCTGTCAATTGTTTTTCTTGCTCGAAGTAATCTATGCAGGCGATTTTTATTTCTGAATTAATTCTATTTGGGTGCTCTAACCCGTGCTACAAATATGCGGTTGCTTGGATCACCAACGGCAACCCGGCTCCGACGCCATCGCATCCGATGCAACTCGTATTCAATAGCACATAAACAGGCCAATAACGCGGGGAAAAATGCTTTACAGTGCTTCATCGCATCACCACCCCTAACATTTTGTACCCCTTGAGTTTAGAATCATTCTGTGTACGAAGAGGTGAAACGGCAAAGACAACGTGAACTTCAAAGAGCTAAATTCGATTGCATACAGACTGAGGCGAATACATCATCGGTATTGGTGTAATATCCTTTACTGAGCTTCTCAAATATATAGATAACGAAAACCGATTAAAATAAGCAATTTGGTTCATACTGAAGCACCGGATGGATACCGATTTAGCACGGTCTGATTAACTATCCCTAGCGCTAGAATTGTTCACCTGTAGTTGTTGTGGCCTAGGCAGTGGCTGCACTGAACTCTCGAGCACTTAGGATAACCCGTGCAATCTTTGGTCATCGAGTGTGGGCAGTTTAGTCCGTAGTAGTTTGTACCGTGAGTGTGCTCCACCGCGTTTCCCAGCAGATACCCCCTGGTGTCGAGCATGCGACCCCCGAAGAGCGTTTCCTGCTTCCGGAAACCCTTAGGAATGTAACCTAAGTAACCTTCGGCGTGGTCCACGATCAGCGGCTTTTTCAGCTCGTTGTTCTCGCGGTCGTAGAGCACCAGGTCTCCGAGGGGTAGCTCCTTACTCTTGTAAGCGGGTTCGCCGCAGCACCGGTGGCCCTCGAGGCCTGGCTCGTAGTAAACGGAACACGGTTTGCTTGGAACCTCGGATGTTCCCTTGTGCCTGGTCGAAGTGCGCGGACCATGCCGGTACGTGTCTTCCGCGACACCGTAAACGTTGCACCCGGGATTACGGCCCAGACCGGAGTAGCGCGTGGTGTATTCCGAATCCGGAAATGAGGCGTTCGGATCGGTTATGACGCACCTGGAAAACGTACTGGTCGGGCCTCGAGTGAATCTCTTCTCCTCGTCGAGTTCACTTTTGATCCCGGCCGTGGCTAAGCGGTGCATACAATAGTCGGGCTTCAGGTCCGCGTCTCCGCAATACGCACAACAAGCGTACAACATCGTGTCGCCACCTGGTCGAGAGGGATCCGGCAGACACACGCCCGGCCCATCGCCCCGGCAACTGCACCGACGATCTCTCCAAAACCTCTCGCAGAAAGCGTTGCTGTACTCGCTGTTGGGCAGAGCCGAATTCGGGAACATGTGCATACACCGCCTGAAGGTGTCCTTGCAGTCCTGGAACTCACAGGGTGGAGTCCGCACGTTCGGACATGTGGAGGGGGAATACTCGCCGTCTCCTGCCGCCGGCTGTATCCGAGGAGGCGCGTACAGGTGGAAGTCGTTGGCGCAGTCGTCGGGCTTGCTCGGCCACTTCACGTAACCGCCTCTCCTCGGGAAACAGTGGTTAGTGAAGACCCTCGTGTAATCCAGGAGCGGTCTCCGGTCGGAAAGGCTCCAGATCTTGTTGCCAATCCGATTGCATAGTTTACCCCTGTTCCAACTGAAATATGAATCGTACGTCGGGGAAAGGTAGTTATGCGCGCAAAGTCCTGCCATATCGGAAAGAATCTCTCTCTCACCTGAAATTACTGCTAATCGTATTATCAGACGAGTTTTAAATTCTCACTGAGGTGGGGCCCAAAATATGGTGATACGGATTGAATTTACGCACACGCTGCTGCTGCTCATTAACCAAATAATAATGCTATTATGGTACAGTAGCGATCCTCAGGATGCCGTGAGACATTGCCTGAAACAATGCCATCAACAATAGAACCTAGACCAGAGTTTACCAAATCTTTTTTCCTTCCTACTGCCTTCTTCCGAATTTTTTCCCACATCGCTCCCCCCCCCTAACACGAAGTAGTCTATATTTTCACTTCGTTGATCATATTATCCTCCAATTTCGTCCCCCTACCCCAGAAGCAAGAGGGGTTCCAGACCCTTTTCAGCCGTCACCCAAAATCAACTGCAAGGTCACCTTCACGATCCATGGACCCATAATGTCTTAAGAGCATTATGGGTCCCCGGAAAAAAATTATTTTTCCAAGTCCCCCCCCCCCCCCCCCCCCCCCGCCGGCTAGGAATGATTCTTTGTCAATTCACATGCTCAATCTCGAAATCTCAATATTATCAAGAGGGCCCCAGGCCATGCCCGGGTACGCCAATACGTTTTGACGGCACTGCCCACGTGGACTGTTTGTTCTTCGAAATTAATGAAAACCAGTGACGCAATAACTGCATTTATAACAGACTGTTAGTGGTTTCGTACTACTCATCTGGGAAGCCCCTGCGAAAAACATTTGGGTCGTGATCCATAGCTCAAGAATCCACCGATGACTGAACTCACACCGTGGCTTATGTGGTGATATACTGTGTGTGTATGCTGGCAATTAATACACCGTAAAAAGATATTTATTCCACTTATTTGCAGTAAACATTCCAGGAACTTTCCCGATTGCGTGTACATTTTTGAAGAGTGGTAAAGCTTTAATGTTAGAGAGCACTTGATCCACGATAATTGATGTTTTTTCTTTCTTTCAAATCGAGCACAACTCCGGTCTATTGCCATGGGCAATTTACTACCGATTGAGTTGTGCCGGAAGAGCGTGAATTAGTGCAGCCATCTTATATTTCAAATCGTGAGTGAAGTGTAATGACTGAATACTTGTACTGTTTGTAGGGCTGCTGCTCTCTGTGGCGAAACTTTTTGAAGGGAAGATCGGCTCGCATTCACCCCTTGAAATTGGGAACCTCAGAAAACCAACTTCAGCTGACCACGCTAATTGATGCTGCACATTTTTTTTTTTCGAATGGCATGTACATTAAAAAAAAGTGAACAGGAAATAGTTGATGGTTTTTTGCGGTATATCGACAGTGGCGTATTTGCAGGGGGCCTTAGCATGCTATAGCCCAGGGCATCAAGTTTGACCAAGAAAATTACTGTAGCAGAATGAGAGAAGGGCAGAAAAATTTGTATAACCCTTAATAAATCCGTCTCTCTCCAGACAGCCAAGGACTTGGTCAGTGAGTGACCAAAAAAAAGTGACCTAAAAAGCAGGGCCATCTTAAGAGTGTTATGGGCATCCGTGTCGTGACTTTTCTGGCAAGTATCTGGCAAATTTACTTGCTTCCTCCAGAAAATTTCAACCAAATCTCATTTTTGTGACGCTCCCAAGCCATGCCCAGGTGGGCCCATGCGTTAAGACACCACTGCTAAAAAGTTCACAAGCACGTGAATGTACTAAAGAGTGACTTAGAGCGTGTGCAAGCAAGCAAGTGAATGACCAAAAGAGTGGCCTAGAGAGTTTGGAAGCTTCTGAATGACCAAAACAGTCGAGAGCAGTAAACGTGTGCATGATTAAAACGTGACCAATAAGGAAACATGTCAGTGACCAACCAAAAGAGTAAACTAGAGAGTGTGCAAGAGCATGTGAGTGACCAAAAGAATGACTTAGAGATACAGGTATAAGCGGATTTCCTTGGCAACTATGTGCTCAAAAAGGTTGCAGCATGTAGAGGTGATAGCGACTGGTCGGAAATTAAGGGAATTTGAATGAGAACCCTATTTATGAATTGGGATAATCTTATTAATTTTCCAGTCAGAGGACAAGTTAGATGAGTTTAATGAGACGTTGAAGATAATTAATTAAAAGGTAATTAGAAATTTCATCGGCGCAAAATTTCAGAATATGATTTGGAATCCCATCGGGCCCAGTGGAGTAGGGTTTCAATTTTTTTGAAAGATTCAGGAGGCCTACTTTAGTGAAGAAGATAGGATAAGCACATTGAATAATGAATCGGAAAAGGAGTACTGAGAGGGAGTGGAGTCAGACGAAAAACAGAAGAAAAGGCCCGTTTAAATTTTATGGCGATATCAAAGTGAGAAGTCAGATCAATGTTATCAATTTTAAGGGAAGAAGGACCAGCTGATTTAGCGCGAAGAAAATTCCAAAATTTTGAGAGGTTAATTTTAAGGTATTGAGGCAAGGAGTTAGTTAGGATATTTGTTTTCCGGTGAGAGATGAGATCTTTAAAGTTACGTGTGGAGACTAAGATCTTATTTCTGAGAAGGGAGTTATTGAATTTGTGTTTGGAGACATTTCGGCGAATTTTCTTTTTTTAAAAGATAATATCACGATTGATCCAGGGGTTAAAGAGACATTTAGAAGAGGTTATTTTGATAGGAACAAAGGCTTTGCATTTTTCGATAACCGCTTTGAATTTACTCCAGAGAATATGAATATCATTTATACACAAATACAACGCCACAACAGGCAAAATACCCAACGAGGTGGCTGAGAAAAAGATGCCCATAAAAATATGGATGTCATATATTTCAAAAATACAGCAACCCAATTAAAAATGCAATTACAAACAATATATATACATGATAAAATATTATACAATGCCCATAAGAATACTTATTATTGTCTTATTCTAAGTATGGATAACTTCTGGATTTACCCCAACATGTTTATCGTATTTCTTTTTAAACGTGTCAAGTGTGTTACAATTTACTACCTCCGGGGGTAAGCTATTCCATTCATTAACAACCCTATTAGAGAAAAATTCCCTGCGACACCATAACTTCGCGTTGTCCCTTACCAATCGATACTGGTGTCCCCTTGTAAAAGCAGTCGATTGGCGGTGTACTGGAAGTTCATGGTCCATCCTATCCATCCCGTTGAAAATTTTAAACACTTCGATCATATCTTCCCGACACTTGCGTTCACCCAATGGGAATTTGAGGGAGATGATGAAACGAAATCCGGGAAATGGGCGCGAAGGCTTTTTTGCATAAGGGGAAAATCGGCCTTGTTAAAGTTGAGTTTTGTAGCGTGTTTAAAGGAAGGAAGAGTGTGATGGAGGGAAAAAATTTACAAAAGGAATTTTGTGGTCGGAAATGGCATCAAAAACTGAGAAATCGGAAACCGGGATTTTGTTTGAAACAGCAATTAGGTCTAACGTAGAGCTAAAATGGTTTGAGGTTTTTGTTGGTTCTAGAATAGTTTGAACGAGATAAAACTTCAAGAAAAGAAAAAGAACTCTATTATTAATATAGTGGTTACCCGAGAGGGACTCCATTTTGTGCCAGTCAATTCAGGGTAGGTTCCGGTCACCGGCTTTGATTAAAGCCGGGTTTTCCTAGGAGTAGAATTCTGCGCCGTGTGAAGCGTGCTGATAGGTTAAAAACCTGAAATTCAGGTTTTTTACCAATCAGCATTTTCACGCCGTAAATGGCGTATAGAAACCTGCTCCTAGGCGGTGTGAATTATAAAATCTATATAAAATTGATTCCAATTCGACGAAACAGTAAAGATGTGGAGCGGGGGGTAAATAAAGAGAAAATATTGCAAGAGGAGTGCAGCTCGGGTAACGTCACTCGGCACCAATCATTTCAAGATTGGTGTCCAAAGGAATTTCAAGAAGAGGGATGGAGCTATTAAAAACGAGGACAACGCTCCCTCCACGGGAATTTCTATCTTTACGAAACGCAAGGTAGTTAGGTTGTAAGAATTCGAAATTGTTGATATTACTATGTAACCAGATTTCAGTTACAGCAAGAAAATTGGGATTATGAACTAACAATATGGATTCGAAAGAGTGAAGTATTAATAATTCCGATTTTGAAGTGGTTCTTTTGAGGTGCTACAAGGGAATTTGAAGTGGCGAAGTTCGCGGGGCTAGGCCTAAAAGGGCAGTGGAGGAAGATTGATGGAATTAGAAGTGGGGGGGGGGTGAGACTTCAATGACATAGGGAAATCGGGGAAATATCATTAGTGTTGGGATTCCAAATGTGTTTAGTGTTGTTGATAAGGGCAAAAAGTTATAAAATAATTTAACTTTCAAACCAGTATCGCGGAATTTTTGGGAAGCCTTCCAAATCTGTCCCGGCAGTCTGCGGGTCTCCGGCGAGAAATCCTCGGAGATTGAAATGCCACTATTTTTTAATTTGAAGTCGCTTTTAAGGATTTCGGATTTGACTTTGAATTTATTAAATTTAATTATTGAGAGTCTCAATATTAAGTTGGCACGACGAGAGCGGTCCTCGAGATCAATTACTTTGCCGACAAGGGAAGATTTCAATTCAGAGAAGTCCGATGAAAGATCAAAAACCTGTTTTTGGTCTTCGATGGGGAAAAATGTCTCTTCAACCGCACTTAATTGTTGAGTTAAACCGTTTAGTTGGATAGAGTATATACTGAAAGAGTCCTGTGAGAGAAGCGCCAGTTTATTGAGAATAGCTATTTGAGTATCTTGTATATTAAGAAGGATGATAGAATATCGGAGTTATCGGGTGCTTTGGCTGCCTCGGAAAGGGAATTGGATCTGGTTTGTATTTGAGAAGGTGTGAGAGAGCGAATAGCTTTAGGACCAGGATTCGACTCGATATCTCCAGAAAGCAAGAGAATAAGGAACAGGTGGGAAGTGGGAGAGGGCGGGGAAAATTCAATGATGGAACAACCTCTAACAAAAAATAGCGGAGTAGGGTCGATTCAAAACGGGAAAAAAATATAGGCGGAAAATGGTGAACAAAACATAGGTAAATACACATTAAATGATCAGAAGATGGACTCGGGATCGCCGGAAAACTACCGACAATATAAGTGTAAAATAAAAATTACGGTACAGATTATATATAGGAAAAGGACTAACACCTGAATAAAAAGTAAAACAAATAGCATCATAGTAGACGAGAATACGACGGTCCCGCATCCAACGTGGTACAGTAGAGCGACGAATTTATCGGGAAATATGAGATGCATCGGTTGCGTGTAGTTACAGAGACATATCTTACACAAGGGACGGACTTTATTTCACACAACATCCTATATACATGACGAGAAACGAACTGCGCAATAACTAGAATAATCACCTGATGGCGCTTTGAGCGCGTACATCAATCCTCGCTCTGAGGAAGTGGCTTTCTTTTCCCACACATCGGCGGCGACGCCACAGACTATCCCCCCAGTGAGCGAGCGAACGCTAATGTAGGAAATACTAGATTGACATTCACATATTGATGATACAAAATTATAACAAATAATAACCAATGTGCATGTGTGTATAAATACTTGCGACAGCTGAGAATTCAATATTTTGCTAAGACGAATGAAAAATACGAATATATACGATGTTAACATGTTTGCAATGATTTGAAAAAATAAATAATGTAAATTAACACTTATGCGAGAAATGCGAAAATAATATGTACACATATGCGAAAATGTAAAGGCATAACACAAGAATATAAATGGGTGTAAAACATATGCAATCAAAAATACGAAACAAATCGTTCTGGAAAATGAACTCTTCGTCCATAACGAGTTGTTACTGTTTTTTCTGTCGTTGACACTGGACTTTTGGAGTCCTGTTTAGAACTGATCTCATTTGGTAGTTCGGTGACTGCAGGTGGTTCTCTGTCATCCATGGCGAATGCAGGTTTGACTCTGTCAATAGACACTGAGATAGATTTACCATTTACTTTGATTACAAAAACTTTGTCGGTCCTTCGCACTACAGGATATGGTCCAGTGTAGGGTGCGTTTAATGCAGGTCGAACTTTGTCTACGCGTAAGAACACATGAGAACAAGATTTTAAGGAAGGATGAACATAAATCTTGAAAGTATTCTTATGAGATGGAGATACGGGTGATAAACTCCTCATGAGCGAAGACAGCATTGATGCATAGGTAGCGTCTGGTGTAGATTTGGACACCTCATCTGAAAGTAGGTCAGATGGCAATCTAATAGTGGTTCCATACACCAGTTCGGCACAGGTAGCTTGAAGATCCTCCTTGAAAGCGGATCGTAGACCCAGGAGGACTATCGGAAGCGATTCTGACCATTTGGTATTGTCGTGAGCAATGATGGCACTTTTTAGGGTGCGATGAAATCGCTCGACCAGACCATTGGCAATTGGATGATATGCAGTGGTTCGTATGCGATCTGTTCCTAGTAGTGCTGCGAGCTGCTGGAAGAGATGAGATTCAAATTGAGTTCCACGATCTGTGGTCACTGTTGAGGGACACCCAAAACGACTGATCCATGAATCAAAGAATGCTTTGCAGATGGTTTCGGCGCGTATGTCCGGTATCGGTGTTACTTCGGGCCATCTTGTAAATCTGTCTATCATGGTAAGACAGTAGATGTTCCCGTTTGATGGTGGATAAGGGCCTATAATGTCAATGTGCACATGTGAAAAACGAGCGTCGGGAAGTGCGAAGGTGCTCAGAGGTGCTTTTGTGTGCCTCTGGATTTTCGATAGCTGGCATGATTGGCAGCAGCGTACCCAAGCTGTGATGTTTTTGTTCATGTTTGGCCACACATATCGTGAGCAAATGAGGTTTTTTGTTACAGCGATTCCGGGATGCGATAGATTGTGAAGGTGGTCAAAAATCAGCTTTCGATACGAGTCTGGAACGAAAGGTCTGGGTGAGCCAGTTGAAATGTCACACCATAATTCACCATCTGTTAGATGACATGGCTTCAGTTCCAGCTGTAGAGATGTGTTGTTACCCTTCAAAATTTCTTTCAGTTCCGGGTCGCTTGATTGAAATTCCCCGAATTCTTTGAAATTAATGTCCTTAGAACCAGTTATTGCGTCGATTTCGATTCTTGACAGTGCATCTGCGACATAATTTTGAGAGCCTTGGACGTGACGGATATCGGTTGAATACTGGGATATCAAGTCCAAATGACGAAGCTGTCGCGGCGAACATTTGTTTGGATTTTGCTTGAAGGCATAAATTAGGGGCCTCTGATCTGTGTAGATAATGAACTCCCTGCCTTCGAGCATATGCTTGAATTTTTTTATAGATGAATAAATTGCAAATAGTTCTCGGTCGTATGCGGACCATTTGTTTTGACTTTTGGACAATTTCATAGAGAAGAATGCGATGGGTTCCCATTTGTCGGCTAATTGCATGAGAGCACCACCCACTGCGACATCTGAAGCATCTACCCAAACACTTAATTTAGCTCCAGGAAGTGGATGTCTCAGGAGTGTGGCATTTGCCATGGCATCTTTGGCCAAAGTGAACGACTTTGTTGCTTCATCGGTCCACGCGAGTTGGTCGTTGGCACGAGCAGAACGAGGTGATTTTTTATTTTTATGACCTTCGAGAAATTTTATTAACGGATGTAACAAATCGGCAGCTTTCGAAATGAAACGTCGATAAAAATTGTACATACCGAGAAATCTTCGAAGTTGTGTCAAGGTCGTTGGTTGTGGATAATCCAAGATACACTGAACTCGATCTGTCAGAGGTTCGATGCCGCTTGTAGATAGCCGGAATCCAAGGAAGTCGATGGTTTCTTTACCGAAGTTGCACTTGGAGACGTTGACGCAGAGTCCATATTCTTGAAGTCTGTTGAAGAGAGTCTTGAGATGATGGATGTGTTCATCAGGATCTTTTGATGCAATCAGGATGTCGTCGACGAATGCGTAAACTCCAGGAAGTCCTCTGGTCACTTCATCGATGAATCGCTGGAAGGTTGCAGAAGCGTTGCACAATCCGAATTGCATCCTGGTGCTCTCAAACAATCCGAAAGGTGTGCATATTGCTGTTTTGTGGATGTCATCAGGATTTATTGGGATCTGATGATAGGCTTTTATGAGATCCACATGGCTGAAAATTTTAGTACCATGCAGTTCAGCAGTGAAATCAGCAATGCAAGGAATGGGATATTTGTCTTTTAACGTTTGTGCATTTAAAGCACGGAAATCTCCGACCGGTCGAAATTCCAAGGTACCCTTTTTTGGTACCATATGAAGTGGTGAGGCGTAATTACTCCTCGAAGGTCTCAAATGCCCCAGTTGCAGCATGTTGTGAAATTCCGATTTCGCTATTTTTAATCTGTCTGGAGCTAACCTACGAGGTTTCGCCACCACAGGCGGTCCTTTTGTGGATATATGATGGATGGTGTTGTGCTTTACTGGTGCATTTGGATTAGGAAGTTTAGTGATCTCCGGGAATTCAGAAATCAGCTTGTGATACGCCGAGTCACCGGTAATCGTTTTCACCGAATGAATGCACGTTGCGTTTGAGACGCGTCCGGGACGTTTCAATTTCGTTTTCAAGTCACGTAGGAACTTGTTGCGAAGGTCCGGGACTAAGTCGAAATAATGAAGGAAGTCCGCACCCAGTATAGGAGTTGACACATTGGCGATGTAAAATGGCCAGGAAAAATTTCTTCTCAAGCCGAAATCCACGGAAAGAATACGTTGGCCGTACACCTCGATGGATGATGAATTCGCGGCTGCGAACGCTTGAACAGGCCGTTGTTTGCGCTGAGAAAGGCTTGCCGGCAAGATCGAAACATCACTGCCCGTATCAACGAGGAAAGATAGATTTGTTTTCATGTCTTTCACAAACAGGCGACGTGACGTAGATGGCAAAGAGCAAGTCGCCTCTACTCTTTGCTGAGTTCGTTTCCCGAATATTTGCAGGGACATTGCAGACACATTTCTTGGCATCGGTGCCGAATCGTCGATGATACCAACACTCATCACGATTTTTCGATCTGCTACGCTGTCGCGGGTAGCGATTTCGGTACGGGCTACGACTTCGCCCTCGGGAAATCTCGTCGATTCGCAGATGGAGCTTTTCGATTTCCGACAACAAACGTTCCTCGATGGAATTCGCGGAAGAGTTAGAACAGGCACTTACCGCTTGTGGTGCTACGTCCATGACGCGATCGGCGATTTCGGCCGCGTTGTCCAACGTTAGTGGTGTGACTGCAGCCAGGATAGATTGCACAGATGTTGGCAAATGCTGAAGAAACAGTTCCAACATGAGCTCGTCCGGAACGCTGTGTGATTCCGCGCGACGCCGCATGACGCGCAAAAGTTCACTTGGACGACGATCACCGAGTTGCTCCCCAGTGAGAAGTTTCCGTATCTCTTGCTGTGACGATTCACCACTGCGCTTGATTAATTCCGATTTCACGTGTCCGTAGGGATCTGTTGCCGTTGGATTCGTGATGACATCGCGGATGACGGAAGCTGCTTCCGGTGGTAGATGGGCCACTATGTAGTTGAATTTTGTGCGACTGTCCGTTACCGGTTTCGGAATCCCCAGTTCGAAAGTTGATTCGCACATCAAGAACCACAGTGTAGGATCGGCGAAATTGTACGATGGTATCTTTACCGCTGCCACGTCCGCCATGCTTTCGCTTTTTTGCGTGGGCGAGAATGTTCAACAGCACGTGTTGTTTCCGTTGAGATGCGTCCGCTGTTTCTTTTTTTAGATATAATGTCTCAACTGATGATCAGACTTTCCAAGGTCACCAATATCGGGAAATATGAGATGCATCGGTTGCGTGTAGTTACAGAGACATATCTTACACAAGGGACGGACTTTATTTCACACAACATCCTATATACATGACGAGAAACGAACTGCGCAATAACTAGAATAATCACCTGATGGCGCTTTGAGCGCGTACATCAATCCTCGCTCTGAGGAAGTGGCTTTCTTTTCCCACACATCGGCGGCGACGCCACAAATTTATACAAGCAGGGAAACGCCCTTTTAGCGGAGAACGGGTTCCAAGTGACAACAGGTGGCTCAGGAAAAATTAGTGCACACCAATACAAACAATTGTTATCAAAGAATGCATGATACAACGTGAAACGCAAACGCGCTAGCGAGTTTCGAAACTTCCGCTCCGTAAACGTTAAAACGGTATTCCTGTTGAAATTTATCGGGAGAAAAAGAACACCACATGCATGCAAATATAACCTGGGAAGAAGAAGAACCCGTATGCAAATCTGCGTCACGGTGAATAAAAGGCGTGGATGCCAGCCCTGTGAAGTTATTCCAGCGTCGTGCAACCGTTCTAACAGTTGTAACGTACGGAACAATGGCGAACTTTAGTAATTAATACTGAAAAAGCAGACATGCATTTCATTTACGGAGCTGCAAACGGAAGTACCACAGAGGCAGCACGAATGTACGGTGACGTTTTCTCCACACGCGGTTGCCCATTCCGAAAACATTTGCGCGCATCGGCAGCTGTACTGTGCGAAACGGGATCCTTTCTTGCTTCCCGGTCTGATGCAGGTCGTACCAGAACACCAGGTGTGGAAGAAGAGATTTTGGAGATTGTGGCAGATCAGCCAACTACAAGCTCACGAGCTGTGGGAAGTAGCCCTGGTGTGCCACAATCCACAACAGGTGGTTGTAGTTGGCTAATCTGCCACAATCTAGAAAATCTCTTCTTCGACACCTACTGTTCTGGTACGAACTGCATCAGACCGGGAAGCAAGCAAATATATTCACTATATCTCATCGAGAAAAATACAGGAAAAATGCAATTGCGACCCCCTAAATACTGGATATTTAAAATATGAAACTCACGACAAATTTGCTAAATACTGCTAAAATTGTTGAAGGGTGGAGGAAATAAAGAGTTGTTACAAATCGTAAGCCACAATCAATTTCACGAAGAAAAAAACATTCGAATGACTAGGTGAGCATATTTCATTGGGAAAAATATGGGAAACTGGGATACGCGCGCGCAGGTAAAGTACGGGATATCACTCCATAAATTTTGCCATAAGTCGGCAAAATCACCAGTTGTTAAAATAGCTGAAAAATCACCAATGGTAGGCATGGAGCTATGAACACACGCGTATTATTGAAATGCTGCGCTGGGAAAATCACGTTGAACCAGACAAATTATACGTGAGATGAATATTTACAATCTTAATATAGTTTTAAGATGAAACTCTCTTTATTCGGATTTCAGTAAATGTTACAAATTCAAATAATCATCGTTTAAAAAACAGGACAAATGTGTACAAAAAATCGGAACCAAAAATACAGGAATGTCCCGTAACACGGGACATATGTGGTCCATCGAGTTGTTATATGCATTTTACTCGTCCATGGGCTCAGAAAGGTTGGGAAACGCTGGTCTATCGGTTACATTCACTCGAATGCAACCGATTTGTTTTACAAATTTCATAAAGAACTTTTCTAAAACGTTTATAATGTAATGCTTGCCTAAGACATCTTCATAGTTTGTGATCTTTACTAGTCTTCTGTGTAGCCTACGCGCCATACGAAGCGTCAAATCAGAGGTGAAGCAGAAAAATAATTACAAAAATTGAAAAAAAAAATTTAGAAAAAAAAGTTTTTATCCAAATTTTAAACTATGAGAGTACAGGACTCTGAATGATTAGCATAGACAACCGTGATTTTTTGACGAATTTAATCAGGCTGGGAACACAGCAGCTAGTTTTCAGGGTTATTTTACTCGCGCGACTTATAAACCAGAAGGGCGGCGAAACCGGCTCGCCTTTCTAATTAATTAACGATAAGACAACGCGCCTAAATTCATCACCGCCTATTCGCACCCTATTCATCGCATCACATCTCAAACCAAGCAGTTGGTCCTCTATACCAGTGGTTCTTGACTTTTTCTGGCTCGCGGAGTCCTTTCCAGTGTATAATAAATCTCAACACAGCCCTCATGACAATTAGATCTGTTTACAATTTGTGACAAGAGGGGTAGTAACATAGTGCACGCTTGTTTCCGATTCTCGAAATCGGCGCTGTTGCTGATTGGTTAAAAACCTGAATTTCTAGTTTTTTAACCAATCAGTAATGGCGTCGACTTCCAGAGTCAGAAACCAGCGTGTAGGCCTACTATGTCCGTACCCTTAGTATGGAAATCGGTCAACCAGTTATAAGCTGGGGGAAGGGGGGAGGGACTCAGAAAAATCATCACAGGACCCGGGGTCCTATATATTCCAAAAACTCAGCATTAACATTTTATCTAGTTTGCAGTATTATTAGTTTTCCTGCATTTGTGCCGTCTCAACTGTACAATCGAAACTTGAACGGCGCCTAATCGACAACATCAGAATTTTTTTTTGTGGGGCAAAGATAATTTCAATGCCCCCTCCCCCCCATTCAATTATGTATTTTATTACAGTATTTTTTATTCTCACCTAAAATTTGTCACCCTGAAGAAGCAATGATTTCGTGACTTGGCTCCCAACTAGAATTTTACCGAATCTTAGATGAGACTAAACTACAAGTGCATACTTAAATTATTACTTGTAGTTTAGATTTCTAACATCAATGTTTTTCACAAAACGAGGTGACGTAGAAAATAAGGTCATATTGAATTTTCTCACATTATAATAGCTTTAAAACCTGCCTTTAGAGTTACCATACTACTACTACTTAACCGTACATGCACCTCGTACACATTCCCCTACGGAATGTTTCAGGAATTGGTGCACGCTAGAATGCGCGTGTACGTGTTGTGATCGGTTCACAACACGTGTTTGGTTCCAAATGGTAAATATCGACATCGTAAGGGCGTTTGCTGCCATCACAAAATTGTTTTCTTAAATTTTGCTCGAAAAATTTTATAATTTTCGAATGGGCTATAGCAGTTTCCTCATCGTTATATTTTTAAATCGGGGGCGAACTTTCACCCACGAAGAAATAGTACCTCTTAGATTCCTCTATATTTTTGTATTTGAAATAATATTCAATGTTTCTGTCAAATAGTATATATTTGGTAAAATATTTAGCGGGGTTACGGTGTCCTTGAACTAATTAGAATGTTTCCGCTGACTTCTTCACTAAATAATTTAACTTTAATTTGGAATTATGAAAAGATACATTCCATAGCGTTTCTGCCTTTGACCTTGTAACTGATTTACCCACAATTCTCACGTAACATAGATGGTACTTGGAATGCTCATCGCCCATCGAGGGCCAGTTTCGATTTCGCTGATTTAGTTTTCCACTTGATTTCTAATGGTATCTTGTCTTTCTGACGGTGGTAAGGCTCCATTATACTTCATTAGCTACATTATTCCCTCCCATTCTAAAAAAAAGAAAAATGCATCAATAATTAAATTCTGCGTGCGAGTATTCTCTCTTCAAAAAATAATAATATATGTATACAGGGTATCCCTGAACTCACGGGCCAAAAACTTTAAGGGAAGGTAAAATATTCATTAAGAAGCGTTTTTTGTACGGCAATGTAGTGTCGGAAATAAAAAGTGTTGGCGGAAAAATGCGAAATGCTGAGGAAATGGAAACTTTTTATATTTACATGAATATAATTACAGTAGTTACTAAAATGTGCCACTACCAACATCGATACAGGCCTGGCAACGTCTAGTAAGTGAATGGCGTACCCTTTCGAAGATGTGTCTGCACCATTCTTAGCAAGACTTCCATACAATGATGTAAATGAAAAGCTTTTTTTTCATTTCCTCAGCATTTCGTGTTTTTCCGCCAACACTTTTCATTTCCGATCCCAGATTGCTAAACAAAAAAATGCTTGTTTATGTGTATTTTACCTTCCCTTAAAGTTTTTCCCATGAGTTCAAGGACACCCATATAGTATTTATACAGGATGTCCTGCTGGCACGGCGTTTATCTCATCAACCGTCCGTCGTAGAGGTATGAGTCCAGTTTAAAAAATGCGCAACAGGTGTTCAAAAATTACCCTGTACCAGTTTTGAGAGTGAAAACACGGTGTGTAATAATATAATAAAATCTGAATTTTTATACTGTTCCCGTGCGCTCTACCTTCCAACTAGAAAGTTGTCGCCCTGTCTCTCCTGATGCCAACAAAAAAGATTTCATGTTTCCAAGTGCAATATTCACGGAGATATTCGAATTTTTTTTTAAAAATTGAGCAAATTTAGGAAGGAACAGCGTTAAATGTGAGTAAATCGGAAAAGTTCACCTATTTTTTGTGACACAGTATCTATTCTAGATTAACGGACACCATAGGTCGTAAGTTGTTTTATAGATGGCAGCACGAATTCATATATTTTGGGCTACTTTCGAAGATGATTTTGGCTGGAAATCTTTGATTGGTCTGGCAACTCCGCTTAGATTTGTCCACTTCGAATGAAGTTTGTGGCTACTACCCTGCCCTGAGCCAATACCTTCTAGAGCAGGTATCTGCTCTAGAAGGTATTGCCTGAGCCTAGTTTCCAGTGGCTTTTTAACCAAGGGAGATAACGGTTACGAAAACATCACAATTTGCAAGAAAACCAAAGAAAAAATTTTATCAAACATAAAAACATATCGAAATAATTTTTTAATTAAAATTCTTCGCTAATCTATAGTAAAAATTAAATCAACCAAATAAATAACTGAAAGAAAAAGAATTGGAAATGTAGCGAGAAAATTATAGACTACGTTTACATATATGTGCTAAAGACTACATGAAAAATTGAATCAATTTTATTTGAATTTAATTATGAAAGCATAACGACTATTAATTGAAAGTTAAAAATTTTTCTAAAGTTTATTTTGTTTTTTTCCAACCTATTATTGGTTGTTGTGACTTTCACTTTATTTTTTACTCCTTGCAAAAAACCGAAAGGGTTTATGTCGATATCGTGAGAATGATAATTTTTTTTGGCATTGATTGTGAGTAATCTCCTTGAAAATAAATGATATTGTTAAGTCAATTTAATTTCGTGAATTGAAATTGCCGCTATAAAGGTAAGTATTATTTATAAAAAATAGTTGTTATATCCGATTATTTCCTTGCTCGTTTATAACGATTGTATTAATAATGGAAAGTCTGTTCATTCATTTCTCTTCTGGTCGTTGCGTGTGTTGTTGGTAGCGTCTCTTTTTTTTTTTTATATTCCCAATGGAGGTATCCCTTCCTGTATACATTGACAGTTATTTGAATACTAACGCGGTTTTCATCTAAAACTTGTAAACAATATTTGTTTATAAATCTTGTATAGGTATGCGGCGAGTTATTTAAAAAATTGATTGTACGACTTATTGTTTTTAAGTTTGTAAACAAGCGGCGCGCTGTGTTTCAACGTGCTCCATCGAGTTTGTTTACACTTGCTTTCAGATACTTGTGTTCGTGAAGCGCATGTTTCAAATGGAATCATTCATGATCCATGCGTTTATCAGTGTTCTATTTTATGCATTTGTACTCAACCCGTGGCCCGAATGTGGCCCCTCGACCTCAAACCTAATTTTGTGAAAACGGACTTAGCGGTACATTTCGAGATAATTTAACTGACCCTCGGCACAGTTCCAGATCGTGACTCGAGGTATATTTCCGGATCACGTAAGTGACCCCGCGATGCAGTTTCGACGTTACTCGTGTGGCCCGCAGCACATTCTCGGATCACTTAATCAACCCGTTGCTCGCGACGGTGCTCCCCATAAAGCACCCAGGGTGCTCGATGCTCCTATTATGTGTTTGATTTTGTGCTCGCAAGCACTTGATCAACGTCCCAAGTAAACACCTTGTACAAATTGAGTTGAAGGATTGAAATCATCTTGATTTCATGCAGTCGTATGTCAAACTTGCCTGTAAGGGTGCTCTTTTTTTGATGATGGGTACAGGCAGTGCTCTCGACTAAAAAAAGGTTGAAGACCTCTGATTTAAGTGAACCGCAGCATATTCACAGATCACCTGAGTGACCTGTGGCGCAGTTAAAGATCATGAACATGTCATAGTTCCAAATTGTGACTCGTGCTACAGTTCCAGATCACTTAAGTGTCTCACGGTGCAGTTTTCCTCACGCAAGTGTTCTTAAGGGAACCACAGCACATTCACAGATCATTTGAGTGACCTGCGGCACAGTTCCAGAGCACTTGTCCTGCAAAAATTTTTCAAACTAATGAAGTAGTCTGCACTCTCTCTCGTAAAGGTTGAGCCACCTTGCTTTAATGTAAATGTTTAAAGATTAATGTAGTTATCTCTTAATTAATGTATTTTGTTATTAATGGAGGAACAGGTGCTGTATAATCCAGAGATTGGCGATTTCTGGCGCCAAACATGTCCGACGACCCGACCAAAAGTCGCCAAGGCCGTTAGACACTGCGGACGCTGGAAAAAAAATCGCCAGCATGGAAAACAATAATAAAAACCCATTCAAATATGAAAAATATCATGAAACACAAATGAAATATAATAGTATATTTAAATAAACAACGGTCATGCATGGTGTAAAAATAAGCATATTCTACGTAAAAAAAATTAAAGACTATTTCCGGGTATCCAGATTCTTTTAAATAAATAATGGAAATAAAATAAAATAACGAATATTAATAAGAAAAATAAATAAAAAGGATACAGCCCTACCGGTCGACGAAAATGTAATCCTAACGCTCGGAACGAAAAACACTAAATGACTATTCAAACATTTGAAAAGACACGCTAAAAACAACTAACGAAAGGTAATCGCATCGGGAATAATCCAAGACAACGACGCTACTGCACAAAGGGAAAAAACGCTGTTATCCGTTTGAATCGCCCGCGCTTTAAGCGCCATCTATAATGGATGGGTAATGGAAGCTATCGTGGAAAAATCTAGAACAATGACAACCCGGCAAAGCAAGTGAGAGCCCAATCGGCATAACTGAGAGCGCCGGCGCTGGCGACTTATAGCGCCCTTGGCAATCTGGATTATATTGGATTTGGCGGTCTGGATTATTTAATGGACTTTAGTTTGTATATTAACCCAAGATTAATATACAAATTATTATGTATTAATGTGATGAAAATATTACTTAAGACTTTGGATGTGCAATTGTTTCTGTATATCGGCTTGCTTGACGTTTATGTACAGCAGAGGTTCTTAATCAGTGGTCCATGGACCCCGTGCAGAGTCCTTGAACAGGTTTTGAGGGGAGGGGGGTACATGTACTTGCTGGGAAAAATGATTGTTTCTGCATTTGGAACAACTATGACAGTATTTTTCAACCTGTGATCTATCTAAGTTTATAAGGGGTCCTCTGGATGATTTTTTCATTTACTATTGTATGAATGAACACATTTTGTGCTTTGAAATTGATTAATTTATTTTATTTTTAACGGTATGTAAATCAGGAACAGCTATAAAAAAAATCCCTTTTTGGCGATGTGCTGGTAATTTTTTTTCTTTGGTGAAAAAACATCCAAAAGCATGACAAGAAGTCGCCAAGAATGAAACAGAGTCATGCTTTCGGTTGTCTTTCTTGCCAAAGGAAGGGAAAAAAATCTCCAGAACAGCTGTAGTATTTTTTTTTTTTTTTCAGATTTATATTTTCTAGTTCTTTGCTACTTTTCTTCCTGGTCTGCGATGATCATTTTCTTTTGTTTGAATTTTTTTCCACCGGCTATCATTTGCTTTGGTGTCTGTGTTGTCATTTCCTCTTTTGCTATTGGTTATCGTCTGCAGGTGACATCACCTTTAGAGGTTGTTAGTAACAATAGGCTTTAGTATAAAGAGCGTGCGTTTGAATCAAGTTTGTTAGCATTTTATAGTTGTTTTTTTGTTCGTTTATAGGTTATATGGTACATACCATTTTCCTAGCATAACACATTGTTTTTCTTGTTTGAATATCTCATTTCAGATTTGTTTTATCAGGTCGTAATTTTGTATTTTCATTTTTATTAGTTTTTTGCATACCACCCATTTTAATCCCGCATTTGTGTTTTTATTGAACCCAGAGACTGTTTTTGACCAAACCCAGAGCATAGCTGCCAAGTCTTCCGAATTTTCCGGGAATCTCCCAAATTTTAGCTTCATCCCTCGACCTCCCGAATTTTTACGAAAATCACAAAAAATCCCTAGTCATCCCTAAAAAAACTCTACTTCATTTAAAAATAATCCCCGCTTATGAAAACAATCTTTAAGAAATTTCTTGTGGGGCATGAAGCCTCTTTTTTTTTTTTTCCTCTCCTTTCAAAATGACGTCAAACGTCGTACATGGCGAAATTCCCTTTTTAATGAAGTTTTACAAACCCTCTGATGGTAACAAGAAAGTTGTTTGTCTTATCGTGCAGGAAAATAGCTTAGCAGCCAATAGTCCTGGATAATAATTGAAGATTATAGTGACGCACATATGGTCAAAATTTCTTTTGTTGAAGTTATTTACGTGCGATATAACAAAACATGAATATTGATAAGCAAAAACATATTTAATCAATTTTAAAGATACTTATTCCGATGAATTTCCTTTCATCAAACGTTCCAGAAAAGGGCAGACTTTTCCTTTTTACAAGTTGTGTTACGGACATAAACATCGATCATGAAAAGACTGTCATCATCACTCATGTGAAATGGGGAAAAAAAAAAATCAAGCAAGTGTCACAAAAAGTCAGTGTTGTAGTTTTGGGTTGGTAAGATATGGAGTTAGAGATGTGAAGAGTTCAGGGTACATGGGTTCAAACCCGCCCACCTACAAATAGTTTGCCGCTGTGGTGGTCGAGTGGTTACAGTGACGGACTCGCGATGCGAGGATCCAGGTTCGAACCCCACAGTGGTGGTCGGCTGAAGTTGGTTTTCTGTGGTTCCCAACTTCAAGGCGCAAATGCGAGCCGATCTCCCCGTTAAAAAGTCTTGCCACAGAGAGCAACAGTCCTACAACGATAAATCATTCAATCATAACACTTCACTCATAGTTAGAAAAACTGGTGGCAGATGGCAGCTCTACACATAACAAGCATTACAGAGAAACAAAAAACTTCACGTCAGGTTTCACTACACGTACACGCACATTCCCGCATGTACCGATTCGTTGGGGGTTCCGCGGGGGGGGGGGGTGCATGTGTGGTGTAGCAGTAGTAGGTAGGGCTCGGGATCCATGATGTACTTACGTCAGCCACCTCGTTGCGCAATTTGCCTGTTGTGGCGTTGTATTTGTATTTAAAAATAGACGGTTTTTTTTCCCCTTCATCTTCCGATGATTTTGGCGTCATTCACGCAGAATGTTTGTTCACAGCGTTTCTGATTGAACACATTTTTTAGATCACCATTTTGAAGTTTTGGCCTCCCATTTCACTTGTTTTTTGCTTAGGGATTTTATTCCCAAGGGTAAAATCCCTATTTTAATTAGACTTTGGTTTTTCAGTAGGGATTTTATTCCCTACACTTTAACTTTAATTTGTGGAAAATACCTATTTTATTTGGAAAAATCCCTTTCGTATTTATTAGGGAGTGGTTTTATCATAAAATACGGGTTCGCTCAAAAATCGCCCGAATATTCATTTTCAAAAGTTGGCAGCTATGCCAGAGTTCCCCCCTACTGCCCATTGTATTATTTGAAGAGAGTTTGTGGGTTTTTATTACTTTCAATCCTGTATCTTGTCTAAAATGTTTTATTTTAAATGTTGATCCCTTATTTTAGTATAAGAAACTTGTTTTTGGTGTTAATTTTTTTGTTTTAACAGCCATATAGTATTACTATTTCTTTTAGTGATTCATTTCATTGGCAAAAAAGATGTTCAAAAGCATGGCTCCATTTTACTCTTGGCAAACTTCTCGTCATGCTTTCGGGCATTTTTCTCACCAAAGAAAAAAATCTTCAACACATCACGCAAGAGGGATGAATAACAAAAAATTTATCGAACATGGCTGTTAAAACAAAAAAAAAAAAAATGATAAAACGGAAACGACAAAAACAATAACACACAAAGCAACATTCTAGACTAAATGAGGGATCAAGATTAAGAATATAACATATCCTAGACCAGATACTGTATTGAAAATAATAAAAATCCAGACTATTTTGAATGATACAGTGGACCTTTGGTTAATAAGCAGTTCACATGATGTGCAAAAATTTTGAGCAGATTTTGACTGTTAATGAGCGGTTATTTGCATTACGAGCAAAATGTTTTGTGCTTTGATTATTTTCAAGTTATCCCAACTGAGTTAATGGTTTTCACTTTTGTCTATACATGTATTGTGGGTAATATTCTCCCTTGCAGTCTTCAGTAGCGTACCTCATTCGAAAAATGAACGTGTGCGAGCGTGACTGTCTATGATATGAAACGCGTATGTGCACTTGGAGTTGTTTTCAATTCTGCTTGGAGAAAACTGGGCTGATTGCATTATTCAATATAACTTTGATGGGCAAACTACGGTCCACCAAATGTGTTCCAGTAGAAAAGTATCAATACACACAACAGGATCTAGGCTGACCATATTTCTTACATAAAAATACGGAAACAGAAAATCGGGATCCATATGGGATATCACAAATTATCGCCAAAAAAATTGTCAAATGCAAGTAAAATTGTTTACTATTGCTAAAATTGCTGAAAAATCGTCAATGGCGGGAAGTAGAGCTGCAGATGCAATGGACAAAAATTTATAATTCACCAAACAAAATGCATATGTTTGACAAATATGTGACATGAATATGTTTATGTGACATGATAATCTGGCGAGTGACAATGTAGTTTTTAAATTCCGAGAAATCCTAAAATGAAGGCTGAAGCAAGTGTCATTGGATAAGTTCTTTTTCAAAGTCACACAAAACAATGAGTCTATAAATCGTCCTAAACCCCAAAGCAGAATGTTTTGCATTGTTTGGCAACAAACCTTCAGTTGACTGGAAATGTTCTGACGGTAACAATTCTCATAATATTGTTTCTTAAAATTTTTCCCGATTGTTCTGCAGTAGTATTGATTGTTTTGTGACATATGTAGCAGATTTTGGAATGAAGGCTGCAAACGCTTCTCAAAAATTTAAAAAGTTAGATTGTATTTTTCAATTAAAGATATTTGCTCCATCTTATAAAAAAAACCTTTTCTTATGAGTGACAGTCTTGTAGGAGGCCAAACCTATATTTGGTACGGTAGGCACTTTTAAAATGATAATTATGTGATGGCTTTTTCTATTCAATGCCTTTTCTGTTTAGTTTTCATCTTTGGGTATGGTTGCAGTACGTCCCATGTGTACATAATTCAGGATCGTCTACATGGGGTACCTGCTGCTTTGCATAATACAGTTAAATTGTATATCCTTAAATTCTTGGTAGGGGGGGGGGTTCCCCCCGTGCACCCAAATTGAACCTTTTGTGGTCCTCTATTGAGGTGGGGACTCTGTGAGGTATAGGACTACATTAGGAAGCAACTGTGCTTTGTTATTACGCAACCCCTAACGATAATAAGGGTCCCGTGAATTTGGCTTCTCAGCAAAACTAATAAGCTATACAAAAACATCAAAGGGCAAACGTTCAGGGGCCTTCCTCATTGTGGGGGAGGCGATATAAAGTATCAACTGTGTACTAACGAAGTGCCGAAAAAAACCTCTGGGATGCAAAGAGTTAAGGAAAATCAGCAAATTGGCTTTTTGTCATTCCAAATTGTGATTTGGATGAACTAATTAAAAGGACAAAAATGCTTGTCCTTGCATATACTTTGGCTACAGATACCTAACGCTACCAACATACTGTATTTTAAGACTTTCTGGAGGGTATCTAAACTCCATGTTACCCAAGGGAATGTAGGAATTTGATTTGGTTTGTGTATGAAAGATTGGGATTTTCAGTTGCTTAAACATTATTGTTTAAATTCCTAATTTGACTTTTTACTTGTTTTTACTGTTAGGTTTCTGATGGGCATCACCAGTTTTTTACTTTGTTATTTGGATCTGACTTGAATATAGTTGCGTTTCGTTATTGCTGCTGATCTTGAAAAAAAAGCTCTTTTGATGGTTTTGGTATGTATTTTGCAGAAGTAATATTTTTTGTGATGTGAGACATCGCTTGAAATCTTGCCTTGCATGAAGTAATACATGAAATCATGAATGTAAAAATTTAACAGATTTTGCACTAATTCTTATAAGTTATTCTCATCTGATATTGTCATTATGCATTTTCTTCCATCCTTTTTCATTGTTACAATTCATTATTTCTAGTTTACATGGAGGAAAGTGGGCAGTAGCTCAGATTGATCAGACGTCCTCAATTGTGCCAAAGGATAACCCGAGCTTTCATGAGGTCAAAACTTGCTCCGTCTTTGTTGTAAGGTATAGCCCTGTCCCCCGAAGCAGAATATACAAAAAACGGTGACATGTTGCAGAACAATCAATGCTGCTGCAGATTGATCTCGGGAAAAATCTTGAGAAAAGATGGAGAAAAACTCTTTTGTGTACAAAACACTGTTATGGAATAAAAAAGGCTTTCGTGGCCATTGTGTAAATTAGAATTGAGCTTAAAAGTTTTTGGGTCTTTCGACATTTCATTCACACGAGTGGCGAACATTTTCAAGAAATCATTACGTAACGGCAGGCAAAAAGCTACTACTTAAGCCTTCTCCCTGCTTGAGTCACACTGCCTTGTCGGGATTGGTCTGTTGAGCAAGTCTGTTTTCCCCCATTGGCCGAAGTTGTTCCTAAGGGCTCTGGGTAATGCTTGACCACAAAATTCTCTTCACAAACACCCAAGTGTTATTCAACGACATGAGATATTTTCCACGTATTTTTAGAGAAGCTATCAAAATTCAAAAACACAAGAACTGCTTCAACAGAAAGGAATAGAGGATGAAAATCAACAGTGCTTGGTTTCCCATTTTAAAAATGATGAGATTGAAACCCAAGCATTATCCAGAGTCCTTAGGAACAACTTTGGCCAATGGGGAAAACAGACTGACTCAACAGACCAATCCAGACGAGACAGTGCGACTCAAGCAGGGAGAAGGCGTAAGTAGTAAGTCTTTTGCCCGTCGATACGCAATGATTTCTTGAAAATGTTTGCCACTCATGTGAATGAAACGCTGAAAGACGAAAACTGTACTTCACGTCGGCCAAAAAACCTGAAAACTTTTAAGCTTAATTCTAATTTACTGTTATGGAAATTTTTACTGCAGAGCAATTTTCAGTCAGCTAAGGGTTCGTTTCATAACGTCAAAACATTCTGCTTTAGGGGCCCTGTCACAAAGGTATAGCCCCTCTAGACAAAAGACGAGACTTGGCTAAGTCATTTTGTATCACGTAGGATGATTCTATTCTTTTTTTTTAGAAGGAAAAGCTAAATGCTAAAGCTTAGTCACTGATAAGCAATTATTGATGCAAAATCGCTTTATTTGAACACTGTTCCAGCGACCTGAAAAAGGAGATGAAAAATGGTCAGGGAGAATGTAAAATATTTGGCAAAAGTCAGGGGAATATGCAAATCTACATATGAAATTGATTTTGTGTGTGTGTGTGTACGCGTGCGCTCTCTATACATATCTACAATTTTAGATCTGTCATCAAATTTTGCATATATACCAAATGGGACCCGACTTGAATGATAGGCACTTTAAAATTGCGTCAGAGCTGGGCAAATGCCCGAAATGGGCAGAAAACTGTTGGGCAACAATGGTTTCTCTTCCTCAACAATCACTTTAGGAATATTTACTTTGGCTATCGTGGTTCCCTAGCAATGTGTGTCAGATGTGCATATGCCTTTACAAAATGGTTTGTCATTTCAATATTGCCAATGTAATGTATAATAGTTTATTCTGTTATAATGGTTTGCCACATTATCAATCCTCTTACAGAAATTGAAGAAAACCCGGGCAGCACCAGGTATTATAGCTAGTATTTATTTATGAAATATTATTGTATTATTGACCATTCAAAGCCTATACAAGAGGACGCTGTATATTTGTACACATAAGCATAATGCTGCTGCAAAACAATTTAAAGTAAATGACTCTTCTGCATTTCGGAAAGGATGCCTAATTTTTGTTCCTGCTTGCCGTGAAACGATTCTTTCCAAGAAGAGCGTGTTTTATTCCACTGCACTTAAACTATAGAGAGAGAGAGAAGGTCGCAGATTTATTTATTTATTTTGAATCAATTTGCGGATTTTCCTGGAAGTTCCTGTGATCTACTTTGTCCTCAAAAATTGGATTGGGATAATCACGGTCCCTCACACACACACACATCATGCATTCCATCGCGAAACCTATTCGTGATCGTGCTGCTGAAGATGGTTTACAATGGTCTTTCAGCTTTAAAGTGCAAATGTGAGCCAGTGTCCGTTTTCAAAAAAAAAAAAAGGCGCCAATAGAAGCAGCAGAAATTACTGTAGTCGATCGTCATTGCGTCACATCCTGATGTTTCTTAAAATTTTCATTCCGGGAATAAAAAGAGCATGTCCGCCGAATTATGAATGGTAATTTAGAAACTTCGCTGAATAACAAGCATTAAATCGCCAATGCTTCAGAATGAGTGAATTCCCTAAATGAATTGCCAAATAACGAGTGTCAGATCACCAATATCGTCAGATAATGAGTGCTGAATCGCCAAACATTGTGTTGATTCTTCCGAAATTCTCTCCCATTTTGCAACAATTTCTTTCCGAGTATAAAAAAAAAATTGAAAACTTATAGAAAAGTTTAATTCCATTTGAAGTGCTGCTGTTCCAGACAGCAAATAGTGTCCTCAGTAAGCAAAAATCATCTTAAATAGACTGGTGTGAAAACTTTTATGACAGCTGCTCTTTCAAACAAGGTGTCAAAAGCCTGAAAAACAAAAAACAAGCTGATGCAAAGATGTTTGATAACAAAAGACAGTGCAGTTGTTTTATTTTGGAAAGGGGTGGGGGTTAACGAAAATATTCTTAATTTCGCTGCTTCCAATTTATAAATATCTGCTCCGAATCCTGAATTTTGCTGCTCCAAAACTTCTCTGAATCCTGAATTTTGCTGCTCCACCCCTGAGTCATAGTTAGAGCATCTTGTCATGCTGATTGAATTGCTAAATTGGTTCTTTTTCAAAAAATTTAATTTGAAATCATGCATTGAAATGCTATAACACTTGGTCAGTTAATAAGTTGAAATTGTTGTGGCTATTTGAAAAAAAAAATTCGGGTTACAAAAGCTGCAAAAATCTGTTCATATACTCTAATAAAAAATTTATATTTATGCCATTGCTATTTACTGAAGATAATCGGTAGCACTTTTTTGTACAAAAGTATTTGATAAAATAAAAAGAAATGAAATTATTTGATAAAATATAAAAAGCTTTCTACGGCTTGCCAGTTACGTGGCCAAGCCAAATATATTATCAACAAAATTTTTTAACGACTAATTGAAACTTGAATTTTAGGAATGACGATTATTAGAAAGTCCTTATATGCCGATCTAGGTTAAGATCTTTATCATTATTTCGTTTGTTGTGTTTTATTAATTCATTTGCTTTTCTTTATCCCATTGGACATGACACTTTATTTGATTTTATCCCATGTTGTGATTCCATTTTCAAGATATTCTTTTATTTTAGTTTCCAGATTAATAGCACATATGCCTAACAGTTTTCAATAAATTTGCATTATTTCCAATTGTTCAAAAAGATTTAGGGAAAAATATATACTTAATACTGCTTCTTCCCTCCTTTTGTAACAAGATTTCAAAGAAAAACTGCTTTATTATAACGATATTTTATGCATTAAATTGATTGAAAAAAATTTTTTTCTTCGTTATAATAAAAAAATGTTATTAGTATTTGGGGCTTGTGACGAATTTCTGCAGACAGGTTATCAAGTGACTAAGAAACACAATTTTATGTGTGTACTATTCAGTTAGAGTTCAAAGAGAATACAAAATCTTTTAAAGCTGTCAGCAGAGATGTTAAATACAGGAGTTCCCACTTTTCCTACTTTTTGGTAAAATGTCCTACTTTCTGGTTTTGTCTTACTTTTTTTACAAAATCTTGTCAACAAAATCTGTGTAACTTTTTTTTAAATGAAAAGGGAATCACAGATCAAAATATTGTCAAATAATACAAATGTAGTAGATTGCAATTAATGATTCTGCCAAAGCAGAAATTGTATCGTTTTTTGAGGTTATTTGGGGGTATATGTGGTTCATAATTTTTCCTTTGCTTAGTTGGAAGGTTCAAAAACTCATTTTGTGTCAGTGTTTTGAGTAGTGTTTGAGTAGTAGTAGTAAAACTTCTATCTGGATAGAAAAAATGATTGTGTATTTACTACTTAATGGTCTTAGAATATATTGATTATATCGTCGGCATACATGCAAAAGTCGTTAACTCCAGTTTTGATATTTTATCAATTTAAACTTTTGAGTCATTATAAAAAACAATAAAAATTATTTTAACGATTTCTAACTGCTACAGTAGGTTTACTGATCTTTTGATAACTGGAACGTGGTTTGTAGTTGTTCATATCATGAAATAATTTACAGGGACCTCTCGTCCTACTTTTTCTACTTTTTGGTAAAATGTCCTACTTTCTCGGTTTTGTCCTGTTTTCTAGTTTTTGTCCTACTTTTCCTAGTTTTTTACCAAATCCTATTGACAAAATTTGTGTAATTGATTTTAATTGAGCATGGAAATCATTGATATATTGCCAAATATTACAAATGTTGGAGAATGCAATTAATGATTCTGCTAAAACAGAAATTGTATCATTTTTAAGGTTATTTGGAGGGGTTTATGTGGACCATTTGGTCGATTAATTTTTCATTTGCTTAGTTTGAGGGTTCAACAAGTATAGTAGTCATTAAAAACTTCTGTCTGGATGGAAAAATAATTTTGTATTTATTACTTCATGGTCTTGGACACTAACATTCATAATTAAAAATTACTGTGCAAATAGGTGAAACAACAGTTTGTATTTCAAAGCAGTTGGATACATAGACCTATTCTAGGTTTGGTGATTCTGATGCTACCCAATAGCATTCAGTTGTCTTCTGTATTTTTAAGACTTGAAGAGGTATAAACAATATTTACAATGCTCAGCAAAGAGCTAGAAATGGAAGTGCTTCATTTGTCAAAAATGATTATACTGGCATTGAACAGTAAAATGTGAACAAATCCCTTTAAAAAATGATGGACAACACAGTAAAACTATCTGGTTCACCTTGCCTTATTTACATCTTGCTTGTAATCTACACATTTTGCACTGTGCTTTTGAAAGTGACCCCGAAGGAGCGTCATTCTTAAAAAACGTACTTCTTCAAAATTTGCTGTGCATTGTCGAAGAGAGTTGACAAACTCTGCACTTTGGAAGACTCCAAAAAAGAATGTAATATATGTGAGGAGAGACAGAAAAGAATTATCTGTGGTGTGTTGTTGCACTGTTTTGGCCAAAAATTGGTTTTGTAACCAAGTCATTTATAATTTTGGTTTGGCTTGAGTCAATCTTATAGGAAACTGAAATAGTGCTATGAAAAAAATAAGTTAATTCAAAATTAATTTTTTTTAAATTATTTGAATTTTTTGTTTGGAAAAAAAAAGTTTTTTTAGGAATTTTTTTCCATTATGCTATGATTATGTTGTCTAAGGGGGGTTATCCTCCCCCATCCTACTTTTTAGTCCTGCATTTTCTTACTTTTTCTCATTTTTTGAGTGGGAGCCTTGAATTTATTGGAGATTCCTTCCAGTCAACTAGTAGTACGTCAAAAGGTTTTTTGTTGACTTGGTGACATTTGCTTGAACTTTGACAATAACGTAACTAACATTCATCATTCAAAATTATGGTACACAGTCAATCTTATAGGATACTGAAATAGTGATGGGAAATTTTTTTTTCAAAAATAAATTTGTGTTTTTTCCTTCATAAGGCTATGATTATATTGTCGGTAAGATGGTTATATTGTTGGTTATATTGAAATGTAGGAGGGGGTACTCACCATCCTACTTTTTATAATTCTTTGAGTGGAAGCCCTGGAAATACCAAAATGGTAAAGAAGTCATCAAGTCATGGGAAAGTTTAAAAAACAAACTATTTCAGACTGTTTATTAGAAAATGTATACTTTTTCCTAAGAAAGTTCATCAAGCCATGTTGGTATCTGTTGCAATAAGATTCTGCTGTGCATTAGTACAGCCAAACTCAGATATAACAAATTGAAAGAAACCAACAATTTTATTCATTAAATCAGGTAAATTGTTAAATTTGAGTCCGATTTATATACTGTTTATATATTGATCAGGAGCATAAACACGCTCGAAATGGAAAATTTTAAAAGCTACATACTTTAGGGTTGCTACAACTTATTTTTGAAAACAATTGAAAAATATATATAAACTTGAGAATATAAAATCATGATGCTTGAAGAAATTGCTTCATAGAAGTTTGGTATGTCCAACATTTTTATCAAATTCCGTCAAAATTGTCATTTTTTTGCAAACCGGAAAAACATTTTCTGTTTAATTTATACAAAATATTGACACGTCTTTGTATAAATTAAAACCAGGCAAAGTTCTAATTTTTGTGATAATTTTCTGTTTAGATGACTCGCTGTTCTTTGCTTGTCAAAACAGAGTACAAACTCTACTTTAATTTTATTTCTTTAGTGAAATCTAAACATGCAGACAGCAAAATGTTTCATGATATTGGCCACTGAAACCTTCCCAATCTTACACTCCCTAATGGCTTTATTGTCTCGTTTACTGGAAAGAACAGATTCTAGCTCCCTTTTTTTGTCTGTCCCTAAAGAAGAGATGAAGATAAAATTCTGGAAAGCAAAATCTTTGAATTGTGGTTTTGGGTGACAAAAGCAAAAAAATGTAGGATAGTTCAAAAAAATCTTTAAAATCAAAGGTTTTTATTTTTGTCAAAATTTCAGAAAAAAATTGTTAAATTGAGACATTTGGTAAATCAGTTTGTTAGATCAGGTTTTACAGTATATTTAAAATGTTGCCATCAAGGTTCACGAGTTTGAATCCAGCCAAAAGAACATCAGAAAAAGTTCTTTACCTATCGAGCCTGGGGCCACCACCAATAGACGCCGCCTTCATTTCCCACTCAACTCTGTTAGTTGGAAATTTTCATACGGTGATATATGACTGGAGTTGGTATGCAGGGGTGCAAGAGCTGCTCCAATTGCGCCAAACTGCGCCTAAACGGTTCTCTTGCTACATGGTGCGCCAAGGCGCCGAATCCCTGCGCATTTGCGCCAATTCTTGTTTGTGGTTCGCGGAGGTACCGCTAATGCACTGTAGTGCGTCAAATATCCGGAATTTAGGAAAAAGAAGCATGAAAATTTTGTTCAAAGGACGCGTTCTTTCCGAGACACGGAAAAAGATATGGAACGAGAAACTTCAATTTTTTTCACTTCCCACCATCTACCACAATCGCGTTATCTCGTGACCTTGGAAAGTAGTTCTACTGCCTTGAAGTATAAAGTCCTATACTGTTATTGGTTAACTGGCGGGCTATCAAAGTCCCTGAATGAATATGTCGAATTTTCCGATTTCTTCTTCGGGTTATATACTGAAAATAACGGTAATTTCGCGTCTGCCAACCTGCATTCAAAGACAGCATACATCGAAAAGGGGATTGGTTTACTCGTTTAAATTACCGAATTTTTTCGGAGATCGTTGGAAAAAAATAGGATCTGTAAAAACTGTTAAAAAAAATTCAATTCAAATAAAGACACGAATTTTTTCATACTAAAGTAACACATCTATTTATTTCAAATCCTTAAGCTCAAAAACCTTATCAATCGACATACCCGTATCGGCCTCCGTCTTCATCACCATATGATCGGAGTTCACATAATCTTTTTTATACAATCTTACTACGTCATCTGACGCGGTACTTACATTTGCATATCTACTCAATATGGAATTTGATCGAGCAAAAACATGAAAACCAACAAAAACTCCAGCTGAAAAAAATATTCATAGTTTTGTCATCTAGTCACTATGTGGTCGTGTGGTTATCGTCGGCGGTTGCCGATCGTGACAATTTCACATTGCGAAAATCCGGATTTGGTGAACAGGAGCAGCTCGAGGAAAAAAATTTCTACCCTATTTTCTAATCTATTTTTGGCGCTACTGACGACTCTTTTTTTTGGTCAACAAAGCTTTTTTCGCCCTTTCAACTCCATTTGGCACCCCTCCTAGAGCGGCACCCATAGGAGCTTGCTCATTTTACATAACTTCTGTGAGATACCTTTTTTATATTAATGTCCTACCTTTCCAAAACATGTTGGAGAGAATGAAACGTTTGCACCCTTTGTTGTTTTTCGCTGTCCCTCTCGTGCATTGCTGGGATGGTACATTGCTCCCTCACGTATTGCTGGGATGTTGCTCAACATTGTAGCACTATTAATTATGTGTGATGGATGGGTTGCACTACAATGCAAAGAATTACAAGAAGTGAAATCAGTTCAGAGAATAGATAGATATTGGGCAGACATATTCAAACTTTGTAACCTTGAAAGCAGCCCAAAGTTCATAATTTTGCGAGTTTTGGTGAAGGCTGTTTCATCTTTAGCACATGGTAACGCAGACAGTGAAAGAGATCAGTGAAAGAGTTCATTGTTAACAAATAAATAAGTCTGTTCAAACATTGAAAAATTTGTCCATCCAATGCTTTAATGGAATAAGACATACAAAATCTTATGTTCAAGGGCATGAAAAATTTGAAAAAAAATTGTCATTGAGATGCTGAACTTCTGAAAGTGACTTGTGATTAGTAATCTATTAACATGATATTAGGTTGAGAAATTATTTAAGTAAATAAGGTATTTATATTTTTCTTGTTTTTTGCATTTTGATTTTAAATTTAATAATTCCTTTAAATTCTGTGAGAAGCTAATTTTTTTTTCACTGAAACCCTTATTATATTCTGCACACACTTTTTTGCTATATCAGGATGAATAAGATTTTGGTGTTGAAGCAGCAGAAATTCTTGCTGCCTAGGTTTTTAGTATGCATGTTGCTTAATTTGAAAAGAGTCTAATAATTTTTATTCGTCATTTCAGTAATGCATGTTTAGTAGTGACAGATAAGATAATTCAGAAAAAATTTAAATGGATTTTAATTTATGAAGGAAATTTATTTAGAATTATTTGTTTCAACCATTTTTGGCAAAACTTCTGGCATTTCACAGAAAAATTACTTATATTACAGATATAGTTCATTTTTAGTTCTGCTCCATTTTTAAAATTTCTGCTCCAAAAATGAAATTTGATGCTCCAAAATAGATGAGGGGCGCTTGCACCCCTGTATGCTGTAAAGTAGTGTATTTAAAATGTTACATCTTCAATTTTAATTTAATGATGATTCAATGTAGTTCAAAAGCTACAAGTTGTTAAATGAACTGAATTATTTCCAGTAATGTTTGACCAAGCTTATAATCTTGATTGTATGTTGGCTTGATATCATTTGTTTTTCCTCACTAAAATTGTTTATTATCGTTACAGACTTGATATTCAATAGAAGAAGTGCACGATGGCTGGCAATTCGATACCACGAATTCAGGTTTTCAGACCTACGATGGACGAGTTCAGAGATTTCTCTGGATACATTGAAAAGATTGAGTCTATGGGCGCACATAAAGCGGGTTTAGCAAAGATTATACCTCCTGAAGAATGGTGTCCGAGAAAGAGTGGTTATGATGACATAAATCTTGTTATCCCTGCTCCCATACAGCAAATCGTCACCGGGAGGGAGGGACTGTTTAATCAGTATAATATGCAGAAGAAAGCCATGAGCGTGAAGGAATTTCAGAAACTCGCAGAGAGCCCAAAATACAGAACTCCTTCTCACTTCGATTATGAGGATTTGGAACGCAAGTATTGGAGGAACATTGCATATAATCCGCCGATTTATGGAGCTGACATATCTGGTTCGTTGTATGACAAAGATGTCAAGGAATTCAACATCCAGCATCTGAATACCATTCTGGATTTGGTGAAAGAGGATTACGAGATACAGATAGAAGGTGTTAATACAGCATATCTTTATTTTGGGATGTGGAAAACTACATTTGCATGGCACACTGAGGATATGGACCTTTACAGCATTAATTATCTTCATTTCGGTGCTCCGAAATCATGGTATGCAGTTCCGCCAGAGCATGGTCGTCGCTTGGAACGCCTTGCTCAGAATTATTTTCATTCAAGTTATAGTAGTTGCGCAGCGTTTCTGAGGCATAAGATGACAATTATCGCCCCTCATATTCTGAAAAATCATTCTATTCCATATAACAAAATTACTCAAGAGCCAGGTGAATTCATGATCACTTTTCCATTTGGCTATCATGCAGGATTCAATCACGGATACAACTGTGCAGAATCTACAAATTTTGCTCTTCCTCGTTGGGTTGAGTACGGGAAAAGGGCTTCGTCTTGTACTTGTCGCAATGATTGCGTGAAGATATGCATGGATATGTTTGTGCGAAAATTTCAACCGGATCGTTATGAACTTTGGAAAATGGGACGTGATATCGGCCCACACCCTGAGGAGCCTTCTAAAGTATATGCGGCTCCACCTCCAAATAAATTGGAACTTGCTTTAGCAGCTCAGAGGATAGAACAGAAAAAGACCAAAATGGGTGGAGGAGGCTATCAAAAGATAAAACGGCATCCTATATCAAAGCCAAAAAGAACAAAATTTAAAATTAGTTCCGTTGCTAAAGCGGATGAAGAAGATGGTGATACGAAAGAGACAGAAATATATGATGTTGATGATATCAATGCAGAAAATGACAATGCAGATAATTCAAACAGCTGCGATGATATAGAGCAGGATCTGATTAAAATCAGAGGGCATAAAAACAATAGTCTTGTGAAAGAGGACGAGATGTTTGAAGATTATGAATGCAATAAACCAAGAACATGTTATGATGAAGATACAGAAGAGATTATCCTGCCAAATGTAGAAGATGAATCATTAGATTTATCGCCCCCACCATTGATTGCAGCCGAATCACCTGTCAGTGAAATTTCATGCTTGGAATCAGAGACAGCACAAGCATCAGTTTTGGACGAGGAAATACTCAATAAATTTCCAAAATTTAAGGAAGCCATCAATTGTGGAACGCTGAAGTTAACTTGTATTGACCAAAGTTATCGTTCTTCTACTCCAAAGCAAATGAGTGTCATAACTATAGGAATTTGTTCGAATTCTAAAGAAAGCCCACCAAAACTTGTCAGAGAAGGCTCTTCAGGTGCGACATCAGTGAAAGGTGCCGATTCTGCTGGTGGCTGGACTTGCAAGCAGACGCAGGGATTGAAAGTTAAATTTGTGCAGCCAAAACAGTACACAAGTCATCCAACCTTAAAAAGAATGGGAAACATTACAATTGAACCACTCAAGATTCAAAGAAATAAAATGGTCTCAAATGTTGCTTCAGTTGCCAAGGAAGCATCATATTCAAAAATTTCAGAAAGTGACACCAATTCTCTGAACGCTCACATCAAGCAAGTGATTGATAATTCAGAAAAAACTGACATGACAACTGAAACAAAAACAGGTGAATCAAGTGAGATAGATAAGCCTAAAGAACGTAAAAGATATAGAAGGGATTCCAAAGGTTCGTCTAGTAAAGCAGTGAAAGCTGCATCTGACAGCTTGGGTAACTGGGCTTTGCCTATTCTCGAACTATGGCATCATAGGCCTTTTGACTTTGAAGAAGAACAGAAGTTCAACATGCATTGTTCTTCCATCAAGCCTCATTGTTGTATCTGCATGATCTTTAGCCCCATAGAAATAACTAAAAACTACCCAAATCCACCAAATGAATCTGTTCATCGCAGCAAAGTCAATATGCCTGCTTTCTGTTTTGGAAACGGCATAGATAACCAGTGCATTCTTGATCAGAATCCCATGTTGTCCAAAGAAGGTATCTCTACTCTTCTGGTCTGCGAAAGCTGTAAAATATCCGTTCACGCAGCATGCTATGGCGTCACAATGCTTCACATGGGTCCTTGGATGTGCACTCGGTGCTCAAATAATGCTTTAGACGCACAGTGCTGCCTCTGTGTTCTCAGGGGTGGTGCCCTGAAGCCCACAGATGATGGTCGTTGGGCTCATGTGCTGTGTGCAATTATAATCCCAGAAATTTACTTCGAAAACATCATTCTCAAGGAACCCATCAATTTGTCTAAACTTACACCTACGAGATGGAAACTCAAATGCAAATACTGTTTAAAATCGACTCAGAGCCAGGTTCCAGTTGCAGGTGCGTGTATTCAGTGTCTTTCTGGAAAGTGCTACCTACCTTTCCATGTAACTTGTGGATATGTCGCAGGAGTTGTATACGAAGCTAATGACTGGCCTTCTCCTATACACGTCATGTGCACAAAGCACGTGGGGGCTCGTAAGAAACCTCCAAAAAGGATGCTCACCCCAGTCAGTGTCGGCGATAAGGTACTAGCGAAGCATGGGAATCGCAGATGGTACTGGGTTGAAGTGCAAAATACCTACGTACAAGAATTTTACTCAGTCCTCTTTGAGGATAACTCCACGTCTATCAACACTCTACCGGAAGATATCGTATACAGAGAATACACCACAGCGGGAAATCCAGACATCAACGAGAAGATCAGAGTTAAATGGACTGATGGTAAAATCTATAGTGCTCTGTTCAAAGGCTCTCGCTCTTGCGAAATTTATGTCGTGGAGTTTGATGACGGTAAAGTACTTTCCTTGGAGAGGAGTCAAATATATGCACAGGACGAACATATTCCAAGGATGGTTCTCACCAAAATGTCCCATTCATCAGAGAGACACGATCATTTCCAGATTCCCAGCGAAGGGAAACGCAGAAGAATCGCTAATCAAAAATACTGTCAGGATACATGAATGTTTAGATGACTGGATTTTTTTCCTCCTTCATATGCTGAGTTTTCGATTTTTTTTTTCACATCCATCACATTATTCTTGTGAAACTGCCATTTCTCGAGAACGAGATATTCATAATTTCGTGTGTGTAAATTGTGCCATGTTCGTGGCAGG
The DNA here is from genome assembly GCF_987345545.1 of Pholcus phalangioides. Lineage (NCBI taxonomy): Eukaryota > Metazoa > Arthropoda > Arachnida > Araneae > Pholcidae > Pholcus > Pholcus phalangioides. The sequence continues at coordinate 2,251,996 of NW_028301616.1, read as the reverse complement.
TGAACTTTGTGCACTCAGAGTAAGCTGCTCAGCGTTTTAATGTTAAAGCCAATATTACAGTGTATATAAAAATTATTATGTATGTGTATATATATATGTACGTACGGAGCAGCTCTTTTGAGTGTTTGGAACTCTGGTTAAGCTCCAGCAGATTGTATTTGTATCGAAACTTTGTCAAAATGTTCTTGAATTCATGATATATGTGTTATGTAGTAGTCCTCCCTCTGGTTTTTTTCCTCCTCATATATTGCATTTTTTCATCAATTATTTTTTTTTGTTTGTGTCCTAGTGTGAAAAAAATAGATTTAATTTATATCATGTAAATAAATGGACATAAGAGAGGAAACTTAATTCTTATCAGTACTTGGATAGAATGCTGTAGTTTCATGCATGTTCATTGCTTTAATGTTTCTTGTATCTTACTAAACAATGACATTTTATGGTTTCTGCACTAAGATTATAAAAGACAGTTCAGTAAAATTTAGAATAGTTTTTTTTTTTAATTGAAAGTTGGTGAATGATTATAATTTGATAACATTTTTCCCACTGACACTTTTAAGTAATTTTCATTCGATAATCATTGTCTCTTCATAATTTGGATTGTAAAGTTTTGAAATAGTTTTTATGTGTTCTCGAAGAAAAATTGAATTCTGTACAATATTGCAATCTGGATCGGTGAGTTTAAAATTCTTTGTAGTGGAAAATAGATCCAAAATATTTGTTCTATTCATAACGATATGTTTATTTTGGAAATGACTGTACAGAGTACAGTGCAGTAATATGGATGCAGATTCTTAGTGCTAAACAAAATGCTGAAGTAAATATTGTCAATTTGATGCTTTGCTTAAGAGTTATCTTTCTTTTATAAGTGATTTTTATGTGATACAAGAAGATTTCTTTTTGAGATTTAATTTGTCTAATAAAAAAAATTTGTTGAGAAGTGAGGCTTGAAAATTTGTATATGTTACAGCCAGCGTCCAAAATCTGGCCAGTTCGTGAATGGGTTGACCAAAGCCAGATGTTAAATTTCTAATCTAATCTTTTAATCTAATTTCTCCTTAACTTTAATCAAATGGTTTGATCAATTTGCAAAGTGGCCATACATTAGCCATGACGCATGCTCTTACCTTTAATTGATGCGGAACAGTACCTGCACATAAACGGTGGTGACGATTATCTCTTTTCATGTCTGAATATGCTGGAGTGCATTTCTCTTAAAATTATGAAATTCCGTTTTTTATGCAACAATATTAGCATCTTCAATCACTCGATGGATAGGTTCTTTGAGTAGTTCATTTGTATGGGGTTTACTTCTGCCTACAAAGTTCAGCTGGCAGCTGATCTGGATGACCAAAAGATTTAAACAATTAACAATGGAAGTTTTCCAGAATTTTTGGGAAACTCATTCAGGTGTTCTTGGATTGATGTCGAAAGTTTGACACTTTTCGACATCAATTTTGAGCATGTCCTGTTGAAGATGATTTGCATACTGCAAATATTTTTATAATTCAACTTTTTTAATGCACTGAGTGGCCAATATTATGGACACCTGGCAGTTTTAAGCAAATGGGCTATGGTATCACACCACTCTGCGATTTTGGGTATGTAAACATAATACTTGAACTCACGCTTTCTCCAGTGTAGATTCAGTCACAAATGTTTTTAGGAGACTGAAAAAAAATTTAAGTGAGAAAAAAATGTTTTTGATCAATCCTGTATCATAAAAGCTGCTTATCATTTGTAACTTTTGCAGAATATTTTATTTCGTTTATGCAGTACTTGTGTGTATTTTCGGGAAAATAGCACGTATATTCACAAAGATATAATTGTTTTATAAAAATTCCAATTTTCATAGCATATTTCTTACAACGTGCAGAGTTTTCAACCAGTTTTTACGAAACTTACAGAAAACTTGACACTATACACGAGACACACTGTTAAGAAATTAAAAATGTGCTATCCCAGTATTCAGTGAGATAGGAACATTTTAAATAAATGATTGTTAATTATGCATGCACAGAAAATATCAATTTTATTTTTTCATGATTTTGTTGTCAGATACATAGTGCAACTTATATGAAAATTCCAGCTGAATGTCATGAAAGTTCAAAAAGATGCCTGCGATAAAGTGAGCTGTAATTTGTGACTTTTTGAGAGTATTTGGATGATAAGGGATTTTCCAAAAATTGATATTTTAATTATTTTCTATTATCTGATCATTTCCCTCAGTTTTTTTTCTCCCCATTTTGATAGCATGCAGATTTTATGCTCAAGCATTTCTCATATATAGCATCAGACACATGTCTTCTCTCATTTGCGTAATGCTGTGGGCTTGTTCTCAAAATGAACAAATGACAGAAAATAATCATATTAATTTGTGGAAGATCTCTTATCCAGCTAACCTCAGCAAGTAACTTGAGTTATTGCTCACTGTATCGCAGACATCTTTCTGAATTTTCATGACATTCAGCTGGAATTTTCATATAAGTTGCGCTATATATCTGACAACCAAATTATGAAAAAAGTAAATATTTCCTGTGCATGCGTAAATAAAAATCATTTACTTAAAGTAGTCGTATAGAATATTAGAGTGTTACATTAAAAAAAATTTTATAGCGTGTCACAGAAATATTTTACACTATACATGAAAGTTTCGTAAAAATTTGTTGAACCCTCTGCATGTTATAAGCAAAAAACTCTATGAAAATTAGAATTTTTATGAGAAACGTATCTTTATGAACATAAATGCTATTTTCATGAAAATAAAAGTATTGCACAAAGGAAATAAAATATTCTGTGAAGGCTATAAATCATTTGTAGGTTTTTACGATTCAGAAATGATGAAAAAATTTTTTTCTTTATTAGTTTGTTGATCCTCTAAAAGCATTTGTGGCCGAATCTGCACTGGAAAGTGAGTTCAAGTATTAAACTCACATTCCCGAAATTACAGAACAGCGTGACATCATAGCTCATTTTCTTAAAACTATCAGATATAATAAAGTGGCCACCTCAGTGTAGAAATTGATTTTAGGGCCTGTAGGGAGAGAATCATTCTGTGTATGGGCTGTTGTCATTTTACTAGGATTTTATTTCAAATACATTGAACTTTAAATACCATATCATTTATCAGACATAGCTTATATTACAGTTACTATCATAAGCATCTGGAAATTTATCTGTATTTTTCAAAAACTCTGGGTTATCAATGCTATTCCTATGATCGCTCTATAATTCTCATTGTTCAAAAAATTATGAATCTAAATTTGACATGAACAAATTTCATATTTGTTACATGATCCATTTTTGAATTGTTATTATCAACGGTAAAATTATCAGTGTGAGATCGAATGGAGCCTCACAGAACTTGAATTGCTATGTGAAGAAATGTGTCACATCGTTTTAGAGAAACTTGGAATTTGATGGAAAAATATGTGCATATTAATTGGTAGCCAAATTTCTGTTGTGCCTTTCGATGTATGCATGTATTTTTCTTGTTAATGAAGATTCTTTGACGCATGATTGCAATGATACAGTTCTATATGCTTTTGAAATGAAAATTTATGGATTTTTGTTATTTAGTTTATTAATGAGTTGAATGGAACTCAGACGTTTTTTATTTCGAAAAGTTCAATACTGTAGTTAATAATTTAGTTTTTCTTTTTTTTTTGTTATGTGAGTCAGACTTTTGTTATTTTAAGAATTTGACAAGTCTGTCATTTGCGAAGGTGAACTCTTCTTCCCCCCATGCCTTTATACTTATACAGTAAAACCCCTTTTAACTTAACGATCACCCCTGCTTTATGGCCAAATCAAAATTTCCCGGCAAAAAGCCTATCTAAATAATGTATTTTGAACCCCTGTTTAGCAGACACTATTTTCATCATTTGTTCAATTGGACTGAAACCACTGTGTGGAATACCAATAATTGCAATCTTGGTTCAAATTATGGCGACTAGATGGCATCAAAATTTTTTATATTTGATCAACCTCTTTATACTGTATTTGGCTACTTTTGAATGAAATTTTGGCTTGAAGTTTGTTAACTCTGATGTCAGTTTAGAATCTGAAATTACATGTTGCTGGTGTTGTGCTCATATATTATACATTATTCCATGCTGTTTAATATGGCCACTCCGGTAATCATCACTCTCTATCACTAAAAATAAAAAATTGATGGCATCGAATACAGTGAAAACTTAAAATTGGAGTTCAATACATTTCCCTGTAAGCACAATGACGAGAAGTCATTGGATTTAGTCTCACAAGCTTAAAAGACATTTCAAAGTAGTTGGAACTCTCAACAAAACACACAAAACATAGATTGATCGGTTTTTCCAAAAGATGTAAATTTATTATATAAATTTTGCATATTTCTTTTGTAATTTTAATTGTGTATATTGTGTTTATTTCCTGGCTGTTAGGCCATGGTCTGGGATGTTTACTTGATGTATCTCCCACATCTGTGGCAGGTGTCTTTGGACGTTCAATAACGAGACCAGTAGTAGTTAGCTTTTGGGCCAAGATTATACTATAAAAGTTTGCTAAAAAGATGTTTTACAAAACTTGAAAAACACAACCAACCAGTTGATTGATTACATTTGCTTGAATATAACCGATAAGCGTATTTGTTGTATTTTTCAAGTCTTATAAAAGATTTTTTATAAAACTTTTATAGTGTCATTTTGGCCTATGCAGTATTTATGTATTTTCATCACTTTAAATGTGTGTGTCATACTGACAGAATTTCATTCATATTCAAATGAAGAACCAGTTCAGTTATTGTTAATACTGTATAATACAACAGGAACCCCTCTGATATGGTCATCCCTTTTTATGGACAATTTTTTTCTTCCCATGAATGTTCGCAAAATGGGTTTTATTGTATATACAGTAGAACCTCGATTAACTCAAAAGCCCATTGGCTGAATGGATGTTGCCACTTTAGGTGGCTGGTTCGTAGCTCCTATATCTCCAGAGACTTCTGGGGGGGGACTTTTTAATAAAGCACCATTATGTGTGTGGCATTTTTTTCTTTAAATACTGTAAACTTCTAGTTCCCAAAGCAGAATGCATCAAAAACTAATGTATATCGCGGGAAACAATCTGTGAAAGAACTTTTGCGTTTTCTCGACTATTATGGGAATTATAGAAATCTTGATAAAGATACCAAAGAATAGTTATAAATATCATTTTAGGCTTTAATGGCTGGCCTTCAATGAAATGTACGGTAGGCTCTTGATAATCCAGTCATGCACTAGTCTGGCCCATCCAGTCCTGGTGTTTTTAAGTGGGTTTTCTTCGAGTATAGAAGAGGAAAGAGTGTGCACAGGTGGTCATATTATTTAAATGGGCTTTCCAACTACCATTAATCCAACCATTTTGATAATCCGGCAACCTCTGGTCTGATGTGTGTCAAATTGATCAGAGGCTATTGTATTTTATTTCCTGGCTGTTAGGCCATGGTCTGGGATGTTTACTTGATGTATCTCCCGCATCTGTGGCAGGTGTCTTTGGACGTTCAATAACGAGACCAGTAGTAGTTAGCTTTTACATATATACATGTCTGTGTGAGGTTTGATCAAGTGCAGAACAGCTGTATTGGCTTACTTATTTACTGAACATGGCCAGGCTCTGTCGCTTGCACAATTTAACCACATTGTCCAGAGGGCATGGTTGTGTCTGAAAAAAATTCTGTTCAAAAATTTGATTGGCTGCCTGTAAAGTCTTGGTAATTGCGGTCATTTCCACTCTGGCTCTCATGAAAGTCCTGTCTTGTGTCCCTGCTCTGTCGGAGAAATGGGCCCCAGATGGAATTCCCTTCCATAGTCTCTTCCTAATAACCAATCACCATCAGACTTAACAGGCAGTCAACCAGAGCCAGACGCATCTAACCAAACCAACCAATACAGCTCTTCACCTGATCAAACCTCAGACATATATTTAAGTAACAATTCTGCACTGCATTCTCGTTGTTGAACCTCAGAAGATATTTGCAACAGATATGGGCAAATCTTCAGTAAATAACCCAGACCATGGCCTATGTCTTCCCCCCCAACAGGCAAATATATTTCAATTGAATAAGTTAAAGAAAGTATGTTAAATATAATAGTGAGGTAGGAATTTTTGCAGCAGAACATTTTTAGTCAGCCGAGGGTTAGTTGCTGAACATTCTGCTTTAGGGCACACAAACTCTCGTGGTAACTACTTTTTTTAAATTCACCTGTGTCTCGATACATATTGAGTGTACAGGTGGCACAATACTGACTTATTTCGAAGACTTCTGCTTTGATTTTCTGATGAGAAACAGCTCAGGTTTGTTACCTCCACTGGTGTGTTTATCTCGAAGTTGAGACTCCGGTAGACCATTACTAATCAAGGTTCTACTGGGTATATCTCCATTGCTCAAAAATAACGGCTGTATAGGAGTTCACTTTCATTGAACAAAAAAAAACTGATTCACCATCATATATTCTGTAACATAAGTTACAGCTTCAAAGAGACTATTATGTTTGTAAAGTACACTATATAGGTATCTATTCACACAGTTCCATGTAATCATATCGTTATTACTTTTTATCATTCTGGCGAAAATATTGCAAATTCTATATAGATTATAAAAACACATTGCTAATCTAGTCTTTTGAGATGTATATATTTGTCTTGGTTTTTTATTGTCTTTATTTTATTTTTTATGTTACCTATTTTTGAATGGGACTCATGTAGCGGTCTTGCCCTCCACAGTATTGAAAGTTGGCAGATGAGAGAAGGAATATATTATGTATTACTGTTATATACTATTTTGTAATGATGAAAATTTCTTTTTCGGAATTGAATTCCATTCCTTAATTCAGTTGCTATTACAGCAAAGATAAGCATGCATCTTACCCTCATCTTATTATTACATTAAAAAAAAGTTTTCAATATGAAAGAATCAGTAGGAATGTCTGAAACGATGTGCAGTAGAGTCTCGATAATCTGAGGTGAACGGGACCGAGACCACCTCAAATTATATGAAAAGGGATAGAGAAAACTAATTTTTAAGTGGGTTGGGGAACTTACTATGTGTTTTGTCCTTAATTCATTACACAACTGCCAAGACCCATGTCCTCTTATAAGTGAAACTGACAGGAGCCCGTATGCCCAGTATTAATGATTTTTCTTTTTGTAAATTATAAACTTATTATAGGGAGCCTGTGAAAAGTTCTGACCTGAAAGGCTGGTGAAGAGCCGTGTCTAAGAATCAAGACTCCTTCAGACTTCCTTAACATAGAAATTACTGTATTTTATTAAAAAAATGAGATCAATCTGCCAAAACTCTTTATTGGCAGAAAACAAAGAGGCTTCAAAAAGGGAATTTTGAAGAATCCAACGATCACAGATTATCTGAAACCTTCAAGTTTTGAAATTTGAATTATAAAGACTTTACTGCATTTTGTTTCTGATGTTATTTCAATTCTGCATAATTTTTTTTCAGGCAAAAGAGGAAGTTTTTGTATGTTGAAACAAATCAAGGGCGTAGCCAGGGGGGGGGACTTGGGGGTCTGGTCCCCCCCCCCCGAAATGTGAGAAAATGACCGAAAAAAGGGAAAAAGATGGCCAAATCCATTGTTCTGTCAGTTTGGTCCCCCCCCCCCCGAAATGAAAGTGGTTCCCCCCCCCCCCCCCCGAACGAAATTTCTGGCTACGCCCCTGAAGCAAATGGTTATTTTTTGAGATCAGATGTTAATCACATGGAATAATAGGGTGAATAAAGGTTTTCCCTGTTTCGTGATGAGATTATCCCAGAATTTAAGTGGAAGTCAAACTTCTAGATGTTTCATTCTCGTCTGTGGGTAGACATCAGCATTGTTGGGAGCTGAGTTTCAGTAATCTCCTTGGTTGTCAAGAGGCGATATCAAGAGTTTAGTTTGTGGGCTATGGGTCTATGATTTAGTTGTCTCTTTACGACCAAAGAGATTGAGTTGATTTTGCTCCCATCGAAGATGTTTCTCACAGGTGTGAGCAAAATGTCTGTAAGTTTCAAATTCCTCTACCCTGGAATTATCTCATCATTACACAAATAATTTTTTCTTACATTCAATTTTGAAGAATTCAATGTAGTTTATTTTAATCAATTGCTCGTGTCCATCTCTAAAAATTGTGTTTAACTATTAGCGAGAAACTTTTCAACTTTTGAAAGCACGGCTAAGATTGCACAGTTGCCAGCTGCTACAGAGCGTCCGTAGTTTCTACAGATGGGAGACACTCAATAATATGGAAATCTGTTTAAAAAAATGGGATGTTTGAGTTTCTTGTGGTATTTTACTTATTTTATTCATTTTCTTTTAAATTGCACCCATCTTTACTATAACAATGAATACATAAACACATGTGAGAGAGTTCTAGAGAAGACAAAATCAAAGCCAATCTGTTTTGTCTGTAAAGCCGGGTCTAAACCCACTGCTCTATTCTGCCCAATTGCACAAAAACCTGTTTTGTGTCAAAACCATCCCATAGCTGTGGGCTAAAAACAGGTTTTTGAGTGGTTTATCATGGCAGGTCTGGGCCTTGCTTAATTTGCATAGTGCATGCTTGAGCTCACAAAACTTGTGTCAGAAAGAATGTTTCATCGAAGGTGCCATAGGAGATCTGATACGAAGAAAACAAGGATGGCGGTCTAAGGTTGCTAGATATCCATATGTATGACCTACAAGGACGCATGCAGGTTATGATTGCATTGAATATTCATGAATCATTAAGGAACTATGCAACCTTGGAAAGTTGCTTCGGAAGGAGGCCTCACGTGGCCTGAACCTTCTAGGTCCCAGTGGCAATGAGGTGCTGTATTTAATGAACTTTCAGTTAAATAATTAAAAAAAATTAAGTTTTTAAGTGTTTTTTTTATTTTAGTACTATGGTTATATTGTCCTAGGGCAGGCATCTTTAACCCATTGCTCACGAGCACCACGGTGCTCCCTGAAGTACCCAGAGTGCTCAATGCTCGTGACTGACGATTTTGTACTGACGAGCACTAGATCAATGTTCCAACTAAACATCTTGGAGGAATTGCATTCAAGGATTGAAGTAATCTTAATTTCATGCATTCATACGTAAGAGAATTAACTTTTCTCCTCCTTGCGTGATTAATACTATTTCATATGGGAAGAATTCATTTCGGAATTCTCAATTTACCATAATTTAAAAAATGTTTTCAGGAAACAAAATAAAATGGTTTGATTAGTATCGCCTATTTAAAAAAAAAATTGAGTTTCTCAGTTTATCTAATGAAAACTATTAATCACTGTTAGATTTCTTTGCTCAACCAATGCGACTCTGCCAATATCTTTCAATGAATGTTGACTCATGCTGAATTTTCTCCCGTCACTTTCTCGAAATGTGTAATTTTTCATTTTTGTGTCTCTTAGTAACACAAGATGGCATTGTGATGAAAAGTATAAGATTCTTTTGATCTCTCTTGTTTACTTGAATCTGTATTTTGTTTTTTTTTGGATATTTATTTCACGATGATAAATAACATTTGTGCTTGAATTATTTCAACGATGTCTGCGTAAGAATGAATGTTGATTAATTTTCAAAATATGTTATGTTCGTTAAATTGATTTGTTTATAATTCATTTGTTTTTTTTTCCTTCTCATTTTTTTGTTGTAGAGTTCATTAATGAACGGCATTGCGTGTACGAGATGTTTTTTGCTTATATATATTTTTTTCTTTGTCAAGTTGTAATGTAGAAATATGTATTAAATAACCAATTTTGCCAATGTTTTTTTAGATTAAATGTTCTGTTATGTCACTGTTGGTTTTTTTTTTGTATGAGATTGTCTTTTGAATAATGCATTGGTTGAGGATAAAAATAGTGATGTAGTTCACGCTCATTATAATGACCATATCTTATTGTGACAGTTTCGTTAAAACGATCCCCAAAGCAGAATATGCTGAAATCCCAAACGTATGTCCCAGAACAATCAGTGCTATATCAGAACAATCTGAAAGAATTTTTAAGAAAAGTGTAGAAAACACTACTACAGGAATTTTTACCACACATTTCCAGTCAATTGAAGGTTTTTTGCAGAACAATGCAAAACATTCTGCTATGTGTGTAACTCGATGCAAAAAGTCCCAATTATTTATTTTTTTGTATTCACATCCTTTTTCATCCAGTATAAGAGGATGCGAGATCATTCTAATTTCGGATAGAACTATACATTTTTTACTATTTCTACAGATGTTCTTTGTGCTCCATCGATACTTCTATACCGCTCTCTCATCAGAAGGTATATTTCCTACCATATACTGCTACCTTTTTTCTCCTCCTGGTACAAGTATCATTTGTCGTTGCCATATCCCATGGTTCAAGCCAACCCACTTTCGAAGTTCGATGTGGATCTTCCCAGTCTCTTGGTGCCACCTGGAACTCGTTAGCCAATAAGAGCACGCATAGCTCTCTGCACATCCTCAACCAAGTGTATGCCCCTCTATAGGTATGGTCTCCAAAACCTTACAGCATACTCCAGTGCAAAACAAACTAATCCTTAGAAAAGCAGAAGTAAAAGCGGGTAAAAATTATTCTGGAGCCTAGATTTTTTTGCGATTTGTCCAGCCCTGTAAAGTACTAGCATTTGTCTGATAAAAATTTTGAGATCTGGACCAAGGCTCAACCCATTGCCACTAGCAGCTCCCTTACTCTTGTAGTAATTTACTTGTAGCTTCCCTTGCCCTACAGCAACTTTTTTTTCTACTTATTGAATTGATTTTTTTTTACAAATTTATAATGAACAAGATTTTATATAAATGGTGATCAATATCTGGACTTTCAAACCAAGATTATTCCAAACCGACCTTTTATGATCCTCTGGTGGATTTCTGGATTGTTTCCTTCAAGCCAGAAAGTTATTTCATAGGCATCATCTCCACTAGTGTTTGAGCTGTCACTCATTTGATGTACTCCTGTACAGAACCTGGCATCTCAACTAATTACAACTTTCTTTGAAGATTGATTGTAGCAATGGTATCCTTTCAACTCTCGTCAAACCCAAGGAAAATCATTTATATTCCTGTGTTAAGTTTTAACACTTCGCTGTTGGTACATGAAGGAAACACTTGAATAGAAAAAATTGAAAGTTCTTTATGGTAGGCTTCATCCACAGTTTGTAAATGCGTTTCGCTCGAGTTAGAACTCACTTCAATACGTAGTTGGCAGTCATCACAGCTTCACCCCAAGAGTTTTTCAGTAAGCCTGTATGAATCAGCATACAATGTACCAGTCCTATTTTTCATACAAAGGTTTTTGAGAGCTGGCTGATGCAAAGATATGTTTAGGAAAGAGAAAACTGAACTGCCCTTGCGGGGAATCAAACCCACGTCCTCACTTGCTGGGTGAGCACTAGATACACAGGAGTGTGCAGAGTGGGGATTCAAGGAATGAGTAGTCAAGAGAATTAGACTAAATGGGAAAAGGCAGCAAAATTTGTGTAGCCCCCACAAGTGGCAAAGCCATAATCCCACCTATGGAACTAACTGCCCACAAAATTAGAGCCAACCAAATGCATGTACCCAACTGGGTATGGCCTGGGAACTAAACGTCCATGGAGAAATAGGTGAGGATACTGTATCTGGTATTATAATTTAGACAATTTTTGTAGACAGCGTTTTTGCTCATTTAGGGCATTTGCCCAGTTCTGACAAACTTTTAAAGTAGCCTATCATTCAAGTCAGGTCCCGTTTGGTATATATGCAAAATTGGATGACGATCAATCGAAAATTGTAGATTTTTATAGAGAACATACACAGACAGAAAATCAATTTTATATTTATAAACCTATTACTACATTATTATTAGAGCCCGGAAGTTTAGGCATTAAAATTGTGAAAACAGGCAGGAAAAAAGACACTAAAAATATTCAAAATAGACACTAAAAGGCATTTATAATTAATGGGAGAAGAAAAAAAACTAAAAGTTAAGATATTATGGCTTTGGAAACCGGCTACAAAATTGGTTGCACTCTTTGTCTACTGTTTCAATTATAGTTCACTTGTATAATAATGCAATTATTATAAATTGATTTCATGCTAAAAAAGGTAAATTAGAGTATAAATACAAGTGAAGTATTTGTGGTTCCCCAAAATTGAGTCAATTCCAGGGCCACAGTTCTCAGACATGGAGTCCATAGAGAATATGATTGTGGGGCTCCTTCCAGTTGCGAATAATTCTCATTTATTCATTTATTTTGTTAGTATATTATTTTGAATATTAAAAAAAATGTTAAAGGAATACATAAAAAATTTAACTCGTTTTCTAAAAGTTATATTAATACATTAGCAGGACTCCTTCAAGTGTCGAGCTCAGTGTGGCCACACCTGCCTAAGGCAGACTGCTTAATTCAATGTAATACTGAATGTGTTTCTAAAATAAATAGCCATGGTTGTTTTTGGTGAAAAAAAAATTAGAACAGCATGGGCCCAGGACTCATGAAAACCTCTTGGGAAAGTCATAGGCTAGCTACCAATATACAATGCAGTTCAATACGTGAGCAAGACATGCCATTTGTGGAGAAACAAACTTCTCTGTTTCTCATACATGGGCTGCTGTGTTCATCTGAAACAAAAATATTCATTTCTAACACCATCCGGTACAAGCTAAGTAAATGCAAGGCAGCACCAAGTTTTCTTTCTCAGACATTTTCACCCATTCATTGTTAAATGGGGCTGGATTATTAATATATAATTCAAGTGCGGGGGAGGGAGAACTTGCTGATAATGACTAATATATACTACTGAGCAAAATATTTTAAAAAGCACATTTTGTTTAAGTGTTCTACATAATATGGCCTCTGAAATACACGAACTTAAAAAATTTTAAAATGCATTTATGTCAGAAAAAAATCAATAAAGGCATTTTGCAAAAAAAAACTTGGAAAATAAACAAAAAAAGGACATTTATGGCATTTTGCCTGAACTTCCAGGTTCTAAGATGCAAAATGATTTTGCCCTCTCCTCCCCAGAATATTCTGTAATGAACCACCACTGATAAAATAATTACATAAATAATTGCCGCATATTACTAGGTCTCAGGGTTGGTAAAATAACATTGAAAAAATAGGGGGTTTTTTTTGGTTTATATAAATAGCATTCACATTAAAAACAATAAAATTTCTGAAAAATCATTCAAACTTCTGATAATTAATTGAAATAAAATTACTATTAAAGTAATTAACACTATTTCCCATATTAATCTATAAATATTTATTACTTTTTAATAAAAACTGACTTTTGCAAGTTATTTTTTTTTTGACTCAATGAATTACTTTGTTTGAAAATTCATATTAACCATATATATATAAAAAAAATCGATTTTCTGTGTGTGTACATGTTTTTTGTGAGGCCCTTCTTCGCTTGAAGCCCCCGGGCCGTGCCCGGGTGGGCCCATGCTTTAAGACGGCACTGGACTTGTTTCTTTCACCGAATCCCAGACCTGGATTTTTCGTACCTACCCCCCACCCCCCGAAATGTAAATACTGTGTTTGGTGCAAAATAAAAACTAAACTTCCTATTTCTTGGAACAAGCAGTGCGTAAGCATAGTAGTTAGTCTTTTCGCTTGTATTACGCAAGAAAAATATTTGTTAAAACGTCCTTGCTAGATGCTCAGAACTTCCCAGCATGGCCCACACAGTCAAAGGGCTGATATCCCTGAAGAGACAGAGCCCGGGCCATGTCTGGTCTGACAGATGCTCAGAACTGAATCGCAATAGCATGCATGCATTTTAGTTGATTACTTGAATTTACTTGGGGAATGGAGAGAATCATGGTTCCCCCGAATTCGGGGCCCAGAAGCCTATTTTTCCACCTTACAACAAATTCTCTTTGCAGGAACCCATGAAAAGTCTGGTCTGGGAGTCCTGCTGCAGCATGTGGGAGGCCATGTTGGGGAGGGAGGGGGGGGATACAGGGAATATCTTACGGAAATCTTGCGTTACTAACGTTAAAAAATTAGCATTTCAAGATGAAGGATTTTAATTAAAATATTGTAGATATTTTTCTTCGAATTTTTTAAACCATCTATTTGTGATCACCCGAGGAAGAGCAAGGGCCGTCTTTGTCCCTTTTTGTTTCTTCCCTGCGAGCGATTCTGGAGCCATGGTTTCATTTGAAGCGATATTTTTGCCTTTCGAAATTAAACAGTGCCGAGTAGAGCAGTGATTCCTGAAGAGGTGTGCCGTGAGATAGGTCAGGGCAGGGTGCCGCTATACAGTGTTTCCGAGGTGGAATTCAGTGGCAGCTCCTGGCAGGAAATTTTTTTCAGGATGGGGGGGGGGGGTGCCGAATCAAATATTCATTGTTAGATACAGGTGGTCAATTTTCAAAAACATTATTCTTTTAATTAACTTTGATACCGAATTTATTCTAATTAATTTATTAGATAATTTGTGAAAAAAAAATATTGCTACACAATATCTATATCCACATAAAACTTCTCGCACAAAATCAAGTCTATTTTCAGTCATCTGAATATGTTATACATACACTCATTGCCATAAAAATTTGCGCACCAAGAAATAATTGTGGGATCGAAACGAAAATTGGCCTGAAGGTACATGTAGGGCAGATATGCAAATGATTAGAAATGCAGCGTGATTGCGCATTGTGAAATGCCACTAGAGGGCGTTGAACTTCGTTCTCCTTGGAGTATGAAACAGGTAAGCAGAGCTTGCTGGCGGGGGCGCGGTAGCCCGGTCGATAAGATACTCGCCTAAAGTACCAAAGGATGTTTAGAGGTGTCGCGAGTTCGATACCCGGTTCGTCCTTGTCAGAAAACTTTCCTGACACGGGGGTACAACAAAAATACGGCGACTTGACCGCAGCAAAAAATTGCTACCGCAGGGAGTCTCCCATCGAGGGGTTAGCGCACCAACCTCTTGACGAGTATACAAAACAAGCCTGCCGTTCGGAATCGGCAATAAATTGTAGGTCCCGGTCTAATTAGCACTCGTGTGCAGAAAATGACCGTGGTGCGACAAAAATGATCAAATGATCAGAGCTTGCTGGAGTGTATTTAATCGTTTGCAAAGGAAATGCTGAGGTAGACATGCCGTTACGCCGTCGTCGAAGACCATATGAGCAGTTGTCAGAGTTCGATAGGGGAAGAATCATCGGGATGATGGAAGCTGGGTGGTCAACTAGGCCGTTCTGATTTTACTGTGAGGAGGTGTTGGGACCAGTAGACAGAAGAGACGTCATTTACACGGCGACCAGGTTCAGGACGCCCTCGACAGACCAGTCGTCGAGAAGACCGTCACATCATCCGAAACGCACGCGTAGAGCCAACTGCCTCATTGGCCGCTATCCAGACACAGGCAGCAGCTTCACTACGGGCCCCTGTGTCTTCCCGAACCATCGCAAGGCGCCTGGCTGAAGGACATCTGGTATCGCGGCGCCCATTACGTGTGCTGCCAATGACACCCACCCACCAACGCCTCCGTTTGGAGTGGTGTCGAGCACGACGGGATTGGACTGCAACGGAATGGAACCAGGTCGTCTTCAGCGACGAATCGAAATTCAACTTGAGCAGTGATGACGTTCGTGTGTGGAGGCCCCGTGGTGAACGCTTCAATCCTGCCTTCGCTTTACAGCGACATACCGCTCCCACAGCTGGTGTCATGGTATGGGGTGCCATTGCTTACGATACACGGTCACCCCTAATATTGATCCATGGCACAATGACAGCCCAGCGGTACGTCCATAACATCCTTCAGCCACATGTGTTGCCACTCATGGCAGGGCTCCCAGGAGCCATTTTTCAACAAGACAATGCTAGGACACACACAGCAAGGATGTCACAAGACTGCCTCCGCCACATTACCACCCTTCCCTGGCCTGCTCTATCCCCAGATTTGTCACCAATCGAGCATATCTGGGATCATTTGGGACGGCAAGTTGGACACCCTACGAGGAAGGTCGAACTAGAGGCTCATTTACAGCAACTGTGGAACGAGATGTCCCAGGACATCATACGGAACTTGTATGCCTCAATGCCCGCTCGTATCGCATCGTGCATTCGCGCTAGAGGGGGTCCAACAGAGTACTAAAACTTCTGTTCATCTGTACTTTTTTCTGCAATAAATGATCCTTTTTCTTGTATTTTCTAATCACTTACTTATATCAACGTAGTACTTACATGTGTAAAATTTCGTTTCATTTTGACGACTTCTTCTGGGTGCGCAAATTTTTATGGCAATGAGTGTATATATATATATATATATATATACATAGTATTATTTATATTTTCCTGGAATACAAATGCAATGCAGGAAACAGTTTTGCGTAACAAATGAATGATTGGCTGTTCATACGCTGCAGTACTAAATTTTTTGTGTTTTTAATTTTTTTTTTGTCATGCTTTATGTCATCCACACTCGAATACATTGAATTATCACATACTGAGTATTATCCTATAAGGGGGGTATCTGCGACCACCACAAAGGGTCCGTGGAATACAGAAGTACCCCTTCCTCAAACCAATAGAAATCTCGTCGTTCTTCCATTCACGTTGACTTTTAATTTTGATATTTGTGAAAAAAAGACACAGACAAAATTCCTAATCCCAATGGGAAATGTTTTGTTATGTTCTTTCATGGTCAAACATATGGTTAGCTATTTTCTCAATGCTTCTTCCCACCTCACCATCATCTGTGCATGTTGTCTTTTATTTGGCGGAACTTGCCAGCATACCAAACAAAACCTGCCGTTGCCTTCCAGGCATAACAATCACCATAACCACCCCACTCGAAAATGTCACTGACAGACAAATGTCAGTGTGCTCGTTATGACTAAACAAAAAACCAAAAAGCGGAAGAAAGAAAACTTGCCTAGGCTAATCTCCCAGACCTCTTTCGTATTTTTAGAAGAAAAAAATGTTTTGACTGTGAAACTATCTGTAATAAAACTATATTGGACTGATGATTTTCGGAGAAAACTAATTTCTGTTAGATTGGGAGCGGTAACTTCCCTAAATTACCATATAAGGATCGTTAGAAGTGTCACGAGTTCGATACCCAATTTGTCCTTGTCAGAAACATTCCTGACGAAGGGGGAACAACAGAAACGACCACATGACCACAGAAAAAGATTTCCACTGGATAAGTCCCACACCGAGGGGTTAGCGCACCAGCCTCTCGGTGAGTATAAAAATAGGCTGCCATTCGGAATCGGCAATAAATTGTAGGTCCCAGTCTAATTAGCCCTCGTGTGGAGAAAACAGTGGTGCAACAAATATACGAAATAAAAATATACGGAAAACAAATATACGATAAAACTATACATTTTATCTAGCTGAGAAAACATTTGTGAATTTTCGGAGTCTCTTTACTGATGCGCCAAAGGGACGCTGAACCAATGTTTTGCATGGATGAAAATTTTCTCTTGGCTCCCCCTGCCTAAAATAATGTAAACTGAAGAGCCAAAAAAACTGGTACAGGCATGCGTATGCAAATAAAGAGATATGGAACCAATCAGAGTACGGCGCTGCGGTCGGCAACGCCTATATAACATAACAAGTGTCTGGCACAGTTGTTAGATCGGTTACTGCTGCTACAATGGCAGGTTATCGAGGTGGTGTTATAGTCGGCGCACGAGAGATGGGACATAGCATCTCCGAGGTAGCGATGAAATTTGGATTTTCACGTACGACCATTTCGCGAGTGCACCGTGAATATCGGGAATCCGGTAAAAAATTAAATCTACTACATCGCTGTGGCCGGAAAAAGATCATGCAAGAACGGGACTACTGACGAGAATCATTAAACGTGACAGACGTGCAACCCTTCCGCAAATTGCTGCAGATTTCAATGCTGGGCCATCAACAAGTGTCAGCGTGCAAACCATTCAACGAAACATCATCGATATGGGCTTTCGGAGCCGAAGGCCCACTCTTGTACCCTTGATGAGTGCACGACACAAAGCTTTACGCCTCGCCTGGGCCCGACAACACCGACATTGGACTGTTGAGGACTGGAAACACTGGATGCCTTGCAACGTGCTGTTCAGAAGAGATCTCCACCCCCTCTTACTCCTACGGATTTATGGACAGCCCTGCAGGATTCATGGTGTCAATTACCTCCAGCATTACTTTAGACATTAGTGGAGTCCATGCCACGTCGTGTTGCGGCACTTCTGCGGGCTCGCGGGGCCCTACAAGATATTAGGCAGGTGTACCAGTTTTTTTGGCTCTTCAGTGTATATACACACACAGCAGCTGCTCTCAACTTTTTTTGTGACGCGAGCTCTTTTTAGTACATTATTTCCATGACGGAGCAAGCAAGATGCAAGCAAGCATGTTTCACCGCACACGAGCCTCTTTCTATTTATCAGATTCTCTGATTTATTTTATTGCCCTGGAGCAACCGTGAGCTCCCGAGAAATGCACATGGAACCATTAGGGCTCCGTGGAGCACTGGTTGAGAACAGTTATACAGTGTTTCGACAAAAATATAAACAGGGAAAAAATTAAAATATTTTTTTTTTCAAATACATCTTCAATTTTTTATATCCTTCAGAGAAGGGGGGGCCCCCCCCCGTACATCGGTGGGAGCACCCACGGGTTGAAAATACTTCCGACGCCCCTGCCTGGGTGGGCCCATGCATTAAGACAGAACTGATTCCGGGGCTTGAGCCCTGCCAGCTCCACGCTTGTGGAGGTTACGGTTTCTTTCACAGGCTTCTGTGGTCTACATACTGTGTTTCCCAACCGTCGGGCCGGAGCAACACCTTATATAGCAGAAGGCCTCCGCGCGAAGCTCGTGACGTCACTTAAGTCTCCCATTTCCCTTATAGTGTTGGGATATA
The DNA here is from genome assembly GCF_987345545.1 of Pholcus phalangioides. Lineage (NCBI taxonomy): Eukaryota > Metazoa > Arthropoda > Arachnida > Araneae > Pholcidae > Pholcus > Pholcus phalangioides. The sequence goes on along the minus strand of NW_028301616.1, from coordinate 2,233,160 downwards.
CCAAGGGCGTAGCCAGAAATAAATTTCGGGGGGGCGGGACCATTTTTTTTAAAACGGACATTTCTGTAAATCTCCCCTACATGACGATATCCATTTTACCATAGACGTACGCTGGGGGAGGGGGGGGGGAGAAGGGGGCCCGTGCTCCCCTCCTCCTCCAAGAATTAAAAAAAATTCAATATCTCTGTAAAAAAAATAAAATATCGGAAGAAAATAGGTTCGTTTTGTATGCTACACTGCTCAAAACAATTAGGGGAGCACTTGGTTTAACAAAATTACGCAAAGATGTATACCGATAAGTAACATAAAATGAATCATCCGTAATTTAAAGCCTAGCAGGAAACGGAAGAAGAAAACTTCATATGCAAATCAAAGTTCATGACGTCAAAAACCAGAAAAAGGAGATAAGGGCAGAAATCGGGATGTTGCAGAAACGTCTGTTTTACTGCCGTAACTGTGAAATTCGATTGCGCAGTATTTTTTTTTTAGACAAGGTGACTTGAGGATGTCTCAACAACGTGATTTACCGGAATCCATGGCATGGCGTGTTATAGGCAGACTGGAATCCGGGCAAACACAACGTAGTGTCGCGGACGCTGTTGGAGTCGCCAGAAGTGTTGTTGCAAGGCTGTGGAATCGATTCCAAGAAACAGGAAATGTTAGACGTCGACCAGGGCAAGGTCGGCCACGCGCCACTACAGCAACTGATGACCGGTATATACGGTTAACAGCCCGTCGAAACAGAACAGAGAATGCTACGCAGCTGCAAAGACGGTTGCTCTTGGCAACAGGACGAAGGGTGTCCAGCCAAACAGTACGTAATCGGCTTCATGAGGGAGGGCTCTATAACCCCGCATTCGTTCGTGAAAGGTCACAATACAGACGAGCTGGTTGGATGGTATGGGGTGGAATCAGCATAAGTGGACGTACGGACCTGCATATCATTCGGAATGGTACTTTGACGGCCCGAAGGTATGCAGACGAGATACTGCGACCTCATGTCATCCCTTACGCTGGAGCCATTGGAGATTCCTTTGTTTTCCAGGATGATAATGCCCGACCGCATAGAGCTCGTCTGGTGGAGAACATGCTTGAACCTGAAACAATACGGCGTATGGAATGGCCAGCGTGCTCTCCTGACCTGAATCCAATCGAGCATGTTTGGGACATGCTCGGACGACGCATTGCTGCGCGACCAAGGCCGCCTGTTACTGTCCGAGACTTGCAGATTGCACTTCTTGAGGAGTGGAACAGTATTCCCCAAAGTCTGATCGATAACCTCATCGCATCCATGGCAAACAGGTGTGCAGCAGTCTTAGCTGTTCGAGGAGACCACACGCCCTATTAAAACTCATGCATCATGTCTAAACAGTACTTTTTTTTATCGTTTACATGTAACCAAATTGTTGCCCTAAATCATCTTTTCATGTTTTTTCCATATTTTCAAAGAATTAAAGCTTAATTCCAAATTTGTTTACGTCTTTTTTCTGTATTGCGCATTGATACGCGTGTACTATCCATTGTATGCCAATACGTGGCTGTCTCGCACGGTTTTCTTCCTTTTTTTGCTTGCTCCCCTAATTGTTTTGAGCAGTGTATATATTTTTAATTTTTTGTCAATTTCGAGGGTTCTGGTCATGGCTGAGTTCAATTAAGCCCAGTGATTTCAGACGAAAAAATGCCACCATACACCAACAGGTCAGATGGAAGCTGAAATGAAGACAGTTATTGCACAAAATGATAGGTGGATCATCATGTGAATTATATGCAAGTTCCGAAGAAGGTTCACAGATCATCAATTCTTCAATGAAGTTTTTATCATACACAAATGTTTCAAAAGTAACTCGTTGTCATTCGGGTGAAATTTTTTTTTTTCATGGTTTTGGTATAAATATGGTTATATGATATAATAGATAGGTGCCAAATAGAGAACAAAAATGGATAAATGGGTGCCATGAATTAGAAGTAAAAAATACAAGATGAATATACAGGTTCCAAGGACTAAATAGGCGCCATGTTACACAAGAATCCATAAAAGAAAAAACATATTTACACACTTTGTACAGTCACTTATTAGTATCTCAAATTTTCCCAATGAAGATGGAAAATTTGTTTTGGCCTTCTATAAATTTTCCTCCGTGCGTTGGATCGAAGCGGAGGAGTTTCATCATAATTGATAATATTTTTTATATGCTGAAATTCAGAGTTATTCATTAGCTCAAATTGGTTTTTATTGAGCTGTTTTATGTTCATATACACCTATATGAGCATTATGGCTTGGAATACCAATGGTATTAAAGGTAAAATTCCAGAACTTAAAAAGGAATTATTTACAAACCAAGTTGATATCTTGCTTTTATCAGAAACGTTCCTCTTACCAAGCCAAAACATCAAAATTAATGGTTATAAAATAATAAGAAATGATCGAATTCATAACAGAGGAGGAGGTACTGCAGTTGCAATAAGAAGTAGTATACCGTTTCAAAAAATACATAGATCTTCCATCATCTTCCCAAATGGAAGCTACAGCGGTCTCAATTCATGTTAATAGAACAAATATGGTATGTGCATTGTATAAACCTCCTCGAAATTCAGTTGATTTTGCATTACTTGATTTTCTTTTTGATACTAATTTGCCAATTATGATTGCTGGTGACTGGAATTGTAAGAATAGACTGTTTTACAGTCGTGGTAGAATATTACGTCAATACTGTTTGAGAAATTTTTTATGTATTCACTCTCTAAAGTGCCTACTCATATCCCGCCTCAAAATAGGCATAGGCCTGATGTAATTGATTTTGGACTGTCAAAAAACATTCTTTATGATGTGAAAACGCATACTAAAGTTATTCTTAATTCTCCACATAATCCTGTGTTTTTCCAAATTAATTTCTTGTGTCCACGTAACAAACACATTATCAAACAAATCAACTGACCAGGGTTCAGGGACATTCTTGATAACGAATCACCTATTACCTTGGTAGACCCAGGTGCGAGGGAGATTGACGATGCTGTAACTCAGCTAACTCATACAATACAAAATGCCCTTCAAGAATCATCAACAGAAATAATTCAATCAGACAATCAATATGGTCTTCCAAGGGACATTTTACAAAAAATCAGACACAAAAATAGAGTTCGTAGCCTCTCGTTCGTAGCAGAAATATAGAAGAAGATCGTATAAAATTACTCTTAACAGACTTACTAGGGAAATAAAAACAGAAGTCACTCATTTTATTAATAACAGATTCACTGATTTTATTGAAAATACATCTGCAGAAAATAATAATATTTGGCGAGCGTGGAAATTATGTAAGAAAAAGGTATTTCCAATATCAATAAAATTCAAGGGGAGAATGGGAGTGTTTTCACTGAGGAACAAATTGCTGAAACTTTCGCATCAGTATTTGAGAGGCAATTCTCCCCTAATCATGTTCAGGACATAGAAACACAAGTTCAACTGCGACGTAGAATAGCAGAGTATATCCGACTCAATAGTGTCAACAGTTCACAACACTTTGAACCAACTGATATTATTGAGGTATCAGACATTATATCGAAGCTGAATGTCAAAAAAGCTTCAATCTTTGATTGTGTTTCTAATGCTGCACTAAAAAATCTTCCCACAGTAATTATTGTCTCACTTTCAAATATATTCAATGCATTACTTCTTGCTAACTATTTTCCAACTTCTTGGAAACACTCAATTGTAAAAACCATACACAAAACAGGTACTGACCGTTTGTTGCCAAATTCTTACAGACTCATTAGCCTTTTATCAAACATTAGCAAGATTTTTAAACGAATTGTTCTAACACGCTTTGATAAAATTATTACTGAACTCAATTTGATAAGACCTGAACAACACGGGTTCACAAAGAATCACTCTTGTGTCACTCAATTAGTAAGAGTAACCGAATACATAACCAATCATTTCAATAATAGAGACTATGTTGCAGCAATCTTTTTAGACATTTGCAAAGTATTTGACAAGTGCGATCATCCAACATTACTTGTCAAACTTATAGACTGTAATGTACCATCTTACATCATTATATTTTCCCACAATTATCTTGTTGGACAGACATTTGAGGTTAAAATTGGCGAAAAAACTTCAAAAAAAATTATACGAGCATCGGTTCCTCAGGGAAGTGTGTTGGGTCCACAGCTTTTCTCACTATATATAAATGATATCCCGGCACCTTCTAATGGAATATTAGCCTTATTTGCTGATGATGGTGTGTGGAAATAGAAGTGCTGTGCATGCAATCAACAATTTACAAGAAACGATTGATGACATAACTGAATGGTGTACTGACTCAGATATTGTTCTTAACCAAGACAAATGCAAGTTTGCTTGGTTTACACACTGCAGAAATGTACCCCTGAATAGAAGAATTCACATCAATAATACTTCACTCAGTCCAGTTTTGAAAGTCAAATATCTCGGCTGCATCCTGGACAAAACTTTATCCTTTACACACCACATTAAAAATGCACGTAACAAGACTAGCAATATCATGGATGCACTTAATAAAATTACTTTCCCTCAGGCAAAACTTTCTATGAAAAATAAAATCTTACTTTTTAAGTCAATTCTTCCCCAACATTAATTTATGCTTCACCAGCATGGGCGCACCAGGGTTTGTTAGAAATGAAAATATTCAAAAGGACCTTGGAATTCCACGTATTTTCACATACATTAAAGAACTTAACAGATCTCAATTTGACAATATGGCAAACTCTGAATACCAACATATACGTGACATTGTTGATTACCATATTGCCCCGACTCTATGTACTTCAGCAAGGAGAAAGGCCTATCGTAGACCTCAACAAATCTTTCATCTCCATTGGGAGAATGAAAGATAATACTTGTGTATATAATACTGATAATTTGGCACCTATTTATCTTTTTGCATATTTACTCACTTCTCATTTTTTATATCTCTTTCGATACATATTCTTGGCACCTATTTAATCTACATTTATCTCTTATCTTCGCACCTATTTAATCATATTTAACCGCATATATATCAAAACTATTAAAAAATTTAAAAAAAAAAATCCACTCTGGCGAACTGAGCTGGTTTGAAGTGTATTTGTGTGACCTGCTATATTGTTGTGAACATCTAATTACATGAAAACTTGTTGAAAGGTGATGGTGGACTGTTTAAGTTTATTTTTTTGAACTTCTCTATTGTTACTTTGACAGAGCTTGCTATAAAAATCGCATACGCATGTACTTGACCACTGTTCAATTACTATTGTATTTAAATTGTTCTCTCCTTAGATAGAAGTGTTGTTTTGGCATTTTATACGACTTAATCCCCGGGCAAAAATTTCTTTGGCAATGACTGACCAGGACTATTTCTCCCAATTTTGTCAATTTTTCTATTTTTTTAACCCTAAGCACACACTCACAGGTTAACACAACAATTTTTCCCTTCTTCATAGGCCCTTCTAGGCCCGTTTGTAATCCCACTGTCAGCCCTCACGGAGCTGGGAATGGGTGTAAAACTTTGATTCTGGTCTGGTCTGGCTTCTCATTGCTAGCGATGGAAAATGGCACGGATTCCCAGCTTTCCAAAATTTGCCACAGTCAGTACACGGCAAAGCCACTTGAATGGTTTTAATGCAGCTCTTAATGAAGCTTTGGTACACGGCGAGGCTTCTTGCAAAAATCACGCCCCCGAGGAGTGAGGTCGCAAGAGAATAACTGGTGAATGGTGACGGAGAGGAGCTGAATTTACACTGACGGCGTTTGGTAGCTGGATAGCCGGGACTTGTTGACGAGATGCGGGCGGAGCTGGTGCCCAGACAAGGCGCTGGGAAATACGTGTGGAACTGCTTTGGTGCCTTAACGAGGCGCCTGGTTGTTGTACCTTATCGCGAAGATCTCCTTCCTCCGCTTCATCTCTACGTCGTGGTTGTGGTGGCTAAACCGAGACATTTTCGACTGACTGGTGCTGTTTGGACTGGTTTGATGTCTCCGACGCTCTGCCGGGAGGTGGGATGCTGGCTCTCTGGGAGATAATTACAGGTGAGTGTCCTCTTTTGTTCTTGCGTTATGGTGAGATTTTGCCCCGCGGATTATGCTAGGAAGGGTGTAGGGCCGCAAAATAATTTTATTACTTTGTATGATAAATTTGTTGAACTTAAGAATAAGGATCGAGAGGCTTTGTTAGTCCTTGGGTGTAATTGACGAGGCCGAGTGTTCCCTGGCTGAAAATTTTGACTCATTAATTGACTTGTTTGACTCATGCATTAATGACATTGAAATTGAGAGGGATAAATGGTTAAATGACTTGATAGATGCATGTAATGTATATTTTGAAGGGGCCAAAAGGAACCCGTGTGCTCATATTCTATCTGAAAAATTTCGTAAACAGTCAGCTTGTGAGCCAAGGGCCCGGTCAAAAAAATGTAGGAATTCAAATGGTGCTGCGTAGTTGTGTATTGGAAAAACCAGGTAAACGAAGCAGGAGTAGAGGGAAGGCTCGGAAAACTAAAAACAAGAGTAAACATAATGTTAGTCCGTCCCCGGGGAGAGAAAATGGTGTGGTGCCTGATGGTATAGACCAGACCATTGCTTTTGAGGTGGACTTTGGGCAAAACCCGGAAGATAACGAAAATGCCGGAGAAAATATAGATACTCATGAGGAGATGGTAGAACAGCAGCAAGATGCCCGGGATGTAAATACAACTGCAAATGGGGACACGGATCCCATTATCTCTGGCCAGCAGGGCGAAGCTGAGGATGATGGGGCAGGGTTTATAGAGGTAATACGCAAGAAAAGGAAAAATAATATTCCCCCCATTGTAATATCAGAATGGGGCTCTAGCTGGCTGAGAGATTTTGCAGAAATGAGAAAAATATGTGAGTTTCCCCCAGAGTCCACTTCAAGCTCGGTTACGATAAAAACTTTCTCCGGGAACGATTACAGAAAAATAACTAAGATGTGCAAGGAAAAAAATTATAAGTTCCATTCGTACCAACTGAACAGCAACAGAAATCTAAAGATAGTTATAAGGGGTCTTTCCCCCCCCCCCCGCAGGTGTCAATGTTGACGATATTGCGGATGACATTATCAGTCAAGGACTGGAGGTGGTAGAGGTCTCTGGTATGCGGAACTATTTTAACAGAGGTCAACCCCTCTCCTTCTATCTGGTTGAATTCACTATTGCAAATAAAGACATTTTTAATATAACAGAAATAGCGGGTATCCCGATTACAATAGAACGATATAAGGGCAATAAAAACACCCTGCAATGTAGAAATTGTCTTCAGCTCGGGCACGCCCTCTACATGTGCCACGAGAAGGCAAGGTGTGCTTTCTGTGCGGGGGCCCATAGTGGTAGGGATTGTCCCAATAAAAGTAATGTGAATCTGAAAAAATGTTTTCTATGTGGTGAGAAACATTGTGGGACCTACGGTGGATGCCCCGTAAAAACGAGTCGACAAAAATGCTAGAATTATTATTCCCTCTCTACCGTCTGCGCTGCGAAATGAGCAGGATATTACAGGCAGGTTGTTCGCAGAGGTAACCAGGGGCATGGCAAATGTTGGTAAATCGGTGCCTCCGGTGAGCCTGGATGTGATGGGCCCTGTGCCCTCCCTGAACTGCTGGAACCAAATACAGAGTGCCCCCCCCCCCGGGAAAATCCCGCCCCCGAAACCAAGCAATACCCAAAAGTAGATCAAATCAGGTTGGGCCCACACCCGCTTGACAGAGGACAATCACTAACGTGTGAAAGTTATGAGAGGGAACTTGACAGGTTTATAAACAGTAAAATAAGTAATGATGTAAATATACCCTGTCAGGGGTGGAGAGAATCTTGGAGAGGGATTGCTCGGAACCTGCTAAACGTCCTATGGTAGAGGTAGAACTCCTTAATACAATGAAGGCGTCTTAGGTAGAGGCGCAGTCTGGTGACGTCACGGGTGATCCGGTTGAGTCGGCTAAAACATTGGAATTCGTCCAGACCAGAATCAAAGTTTCACTCCCATTCCCAGCTCCCTAGGGGCTGACTGTGGGATTACAGACGGGCCTTGAAGGGAAAAATTGTTGTGTTAACCTGTGAGTGTGTGTTTTGTGTAAAAAAAAAGGAGAAAAATTGACAAATTCGAGAGAAATGGTCCTGGTCGGTCATTGCATAAAGAATTTTTGCCCGGGGATTAAGTCGTAATAAAAAATGCCAAAACAACACTTCTATCTAAGAAGAGAACAGTTTAACATACAATAGTAATTGTACAGTGGTCATGTACATGCGTATGCGATTTTTATAGCAAGCTCTGTCAAAACATCAATAGAGAAGTCCAAGAAAAATTAACCTAAACAGTTCACCATCACCAGTCAACAAACAACATGTTATCAGATGTTCACAAAAATATTGCAGGTCACACAAATACACATCAAACCAGCCCAGTTCGCCAGGGTGGATTTTTTTTTTTCAGATTTTTTTAAAAGTTTTGATATAAATGCGATTAAATAGGTGCCAAGATAAGAGATAAATGGAGGTTAAGATAGGTGCCAAGAACGTGTATCAAAAAGATAGCATAAAATGAGTAGTGAGTAAATAGGTGCAATAAGATAAATAGGTGCCAAAAAATAAGAATTAAAAAAAAAAATCTTTTTTTTTGTTTTGTTTATATACACAAGTATTATCTTTCATTCTCCCAATGGAGATGAAAGATTTGTTGAGGTCTACGATAGGCCTTTCTTCTTGCTGAAATTCTTGGAGTCGGGACACGGTCATAATCAACAATGTCACGTATATCTTGGTATTCAGAGTTTGTCATGTTGTCAAATTTAGTTTTGTTAAGTTCTTCAATGTATGTGAAAATATGTGAATTCCAAGGTCCCTTTAAATATTTAGGTTCCTAACAAACCATGGCGCAAATCTCCTGAAAATTCCATTCTGTCCACAATGAAGGATTTTGATATTATTTTTGCTTACATGCGCCCATGCTGATGAAGCATAAATTAATGTTGGGCGAAGAATTGACTTAAAAAGTAGGATTTTATTTTTCATAGAAAGTTTTGCTTGAGGAAAGGTAATTTTATTTAGTGCACCCATGATATTGTTAACTTTGTTACGTGCATTTTTAATGTGGTGTGTAAAGGACAAAGTTTTGTCCAGGATGCAGCCGAGATATTTGACTTGCAAAACGGGACTGAGTGAAGTATTATTGATGTGAATTCTTCTATTCAGGGGTACATTTCTGCAGTGTGTAAACCAAGCAAACTTGCATTTGTCTTGGTTAAGAACAATATCTGAGTCAGTACACCATTCAGTTATGTCATCAATCGTTTCTTGTAAATTGTTGATTGCATGCACAGCACTTCTATTTCCACACACCATCATCAGCAAATAAGGCTAATATTCCATTAGAAGGTGCTGGGATATCATTTATATATAGTGAGAAAAGCTGTGGACCCAACACACTTCCCTGATGAACCGATGCTCGTATAATTTTTTTTGATGAAGTTTTTTCGCCAATTTTAACCTCAAATGTCCGTCCAACAAGGTAATTGTAGAAAAATCCACAGACAGATACACACATTTTACATACATGTATGGACACATACACAGTAGGCAACCCCTCTGGGAGACCAGCAAATAAGACCGGTAGAGCGGCCTAAAAATAGGTGTCGTGGGACCGGCGAACCAGTTTCAGTTCAGTTCAGGCGAGGCTTTTTGGCAAAAACATCGAAATCTCATTTCAATCCTCACAAGACTTTCTCACAGCGAAGAAATGGCTAAGCAACGCCAAGCTACTCACAGAGCCCAAAGAGAAGAGGTCAGACTTTTTCTCGGTAATCCTGAGAGCCCTGGAAAGTAACACCTCGATACAGGACATTCAGCTTGCCCTTAAAAATCTGGGCTACAATCGAGGTTTTCAGGAAAACCAAGACCTGGAGGATTACTCTCCCGAAATCAGAGCGCAACTTTGGTATTCTTAAACTAGAACGCTTACACTATCTCGAAATTTCAGTAGAGAAATTTATCAGAAATTTCCACGCATTTCAATGCCGTCGGTGTTTCCTCTTCTGCGTCAGTGATTATAGATGCATCAAGTGTACGGACATCCACGAGCCCGGAAAATGTAGCGAAATGCGGGGAAAGGACACTCCAACCTGCGTTCTCTGCCTGGGCCCATACCCGGCAAACTACAAAAAATGCCCGGAGTATCTTAAGGTGCTCCACGGCAAAAAGACTAAAACTTCTAGGAAAAAACAGCAGACGTCCACCATCTTGTCCCAAACAGTCATTCCTAGCAAGGAAAAATCAGCACTTTCTTTTCTCCCTAGGTCAGTCACTCTCAAGTTTAAAAGATACCTCGAAGAAAAGAACAAGCGGCCAGCCCTACGGAAACACCCGCCTCACCGCCAGCGCAAACTCCACGGGTCAAGACTCCGTCACAGGCAGAGCCATCCACCGTCCCTCTACACAGGACGCCGAGCCGCCTTAAGAACTTAGGTGGAATTTCCGGACATAACCGGAGCTGACTTTAGAATTCTAACTTTCGCGCGTTTCCTCTATCCACTTTCAAAAAAATTTTAAAAACCACTTCAAAAAACTTCATAATTTAAAAAAAAAAAAAAAAAAAAACTTTTTATTTTATTTAACTAACATTTACTTTGTCTCACTAAATTTCCCTACCATCTAGGATCTTTTCCTCACTTGTCTATTTTTCAGATCATCCTACGCAGTAGAGACGGAACCAGCCAATCCCAGGGCTACACCGAAACGGACCAATCGCAGACGTCCATCCTCTCCGGCTTTCTTCATCACAGCGAAATCTCTTCACTAAAAAGACTAACCCGTTGGGGTTGTGGCGGCATTTTCTCATCTTCCACGAAATTACATTCTAATTTCGTGATGACTTCAGCTATTCAAAATTTGTCGCATTGTTTTCCCATTCTTAACGCACAAAATTTACCTGCAAAAAATTAACTTTAACTCGTAGCGGATTTTTCCCAACCTATGTCGGCCCGTGGGCGTTTCGCTGCCCACAGTTACTCTTTCATCAGCCTGCCAGGCCATCTGTAAGCCGTTGAAATTGCCCTGAGGGCAGGTCTCGGCGAAGCATTCCTCGCATTCCGCAAAACTTGACTTTGATCCGGTTTGTCTATTCTCCTGATGATACCAACCACTAGTGTTGGGGAAACGTTGAGAACTAACTCAAACGGACGACGGTCTTCGAACCCGAAAAAACAATTTTTATCAAATGATGGCCGCAAAAACCTTATCAACTAATTTCTTTTTTGCTTGATTTTCATTGGAACAGAAGCACGTGTTGAATGAAAAATCAAAAATTATTTTTTTTTAATTTATTCGATTTTTATTCAAATTTTTATTTAACATGTATTTTTACTCGTTATGTACAAAATTTTGACGATAGAATAGGTATCTACAATTAAACGCGACATTCACATGCGTATTCGTGATGGCAAGGTGATGCTCGAGATGACTTTGAAATGCATTTTTTTAATGTTACCTAATTTAAATCATAGTCAGTTTTGAACTTCGTGGTACTGTTGCGCCGTACCCTGATATGGATGTGGCGCCTCAAGGTGTTGTGCATCCTGGTGGTGCTGTTCTAGCACGTATTGTACGCCTTGGTGTTGTTGGAGCTGTTCGAATGGGTTTTGAGCGTCTTGGTGCGCGACAATGTATTGTACAACTTCGTGTTGTTGTTCGTTCGGGTGTTGTTGACCTTGGGGTATTTGTTCGATAGGAACGTTATGGTATTGCTGCTGTACGACGTGGTACTGCTGTCCGAGAGGGTGTTGTTGATCTTGGGGTATTTGTTCGATAGGAACGTTATGGTATTGCTGCTGTACGACGTGGTACTGCTGTCCGACAGGATGTTGTTGAATCTCATAATGTTGTTCACCATGCGGTTGCGCACCATCATATTGCTGACCATCAAGATGGTGTCGCGAGTCGTGATGCCCATGATGGTGGTGCTGTCCATGATGGTGGTGCTGTCCATGATGGTGGTGGTGTCCATGATGGTCGTGGTGTCCATGATGGTGGTGGTGTCCATGATGGCAATGGTGGTGTCCATGATGACTGAGCAGTTTGGCTATCAGACCAGAAGCTAGCATCCCCGCCATGCCATTGGCTGCTGCGGAAGACTTTTCAATATCCACCATAACACTACCGAAGAGAAAAACTGCGACAGTGACAGCGAAGAAGGCTTTCCTGGATTTGTTTACCATTATTTTCTGCGTAGGGGGTTTCTTTACAACTCTAAAACAGAAAATATCAATGGTTTTTTTTAATTATAATAATGATTTCGATATTCACGATATTTCTAGTTTCGCTCACGAAAGAGCATTAATGGAAAAAATGCGTTTTCATAAACTTTTGAGTTATGCATGACGGGCATGGAAATGGAAAGGTCGTCGAAGGAGTGCTCTGATGTTTATATATTGTGCCCGTTTCATCTCAATGAATCAATTTCTCCATGTTCAAGGGATCCAACCAGATAATATTCTAAATTACCATTTGTTCATTCACAATATTATTACTGCCGCAGCTGTGGTTCGTTGAACTCGCATGAGAGGATTGGTTTTCAATATTGACAACAATAACGTAGACGTGCTTCATGTACAATGGAGCTGGGCAATGCCGTTTGTAAACAGCAGAGTAAATTACATAACTACCCAACCTAAGAGCACAAATGGACTTTTCCTTCACACTCATTCATATGAGTAGGGACTAGAAAAACAGAAACCATTATGAGCAAACGGCTAAAAGACAACATTGGAAATGGATAAAATGCAAATGTGCTGGAGGTCGTGCAGCACGTCAGTGCCAACGAAGACTCTAGGAGACTCGTGGCATAACTGTCATCACAGAACAGCAGCATGAGGGTGAATGCCCCCAAATAAAGGACGCTTGAGAATGCTCAAGAACATGCAGCACCAGCTTCGTCTGATGTTTTCAATTGCTTTGGTCAGGGAGTGCTCAACCAGATTCACATACAAGTCCTTGCAACTTTAAACCTAATACCCCTGAGATGAATCAACTATTTTTTTCAACATCCACTTCAGAACAGTAAACCACTCTCTATGCACACGCTAGACCAGCCATCTTCAACCTGATTGCTCGAGAATGGTGCTCCCCCGAAGCCCGAAGAGTGCTTAATGCTCACGAACACTTGATTGGCGCTTCATTGGTGTAGAAATTGCATACTAGGACTATAATTATGCAAAGTGGCCATAAGGGTGACTTTCGTTTGATGATGATGGACATAATTCTAGCAATCACGAAAAGTTGAAGAACCCCTGCCCTAGATCAACGATATTGCCATCGAATAGTACAGGTAATCGTTGAAGGCCTATGATTGCCAAGATTTACAGTATCTGGCCTCGTTCAGTCTCCGATTTGACTCTCTATACAGAGCAGGTAGACCTTCAACATGATACTTACATGACACGAAAATTCAATCATCGGCCACTTTCACTTGCAGAATGGAAGACAGAAGGGAGCACTCCTTGAACACAAAACATGCACAACACCGACATCATAAATACGTTAACATAACTTAATACATACGCACATAACACTTTTCAATATTCACCAATTTGTTAGAAATTTCCCAGAGGAGGTTCATGTGCAGAGGCGTCGGAAGTGTTGTTGACCCGTAGGCTATCGACTTGATGTAGGGGATTTTGTTTTCTGAACTAATTCTGGGATTACTCAGACTGGTGCTAAAAAATACTGCGGGTGCTCGAGGGCTAGGGCCGTATTAAGGACAGAGTGATATTTCTGAGTCCCTACCTAGAAAATTCTTGAAAATTTCAACCAAGTTTAATTTTTGTGAGGCCCTTTTTCTCTTGAGGCCCCCGGGCCGAGCCCGGGTGGGCCCATGCCTTAAGACGGCACTGTTCATGCATGGTGTAGTAGTAGTCTCTGATCTTTGCGCAGAGAGGAGATTGTGAAATTTGAGCAGAATAACAGGTAAATATCTGGAAAACGGGATGTGAAAGAGACACCAAACCTTTTACCATAACAATAATTTTGATCTTTCGGATCATCACGGTACTCACCGGCGATTAATCTGCTAATGAAATAAAATAATCCGAGAGATTCTGATTATTTGTGAGCTTTGAATTTTATTTTATTACCACATGATAATAATAAAGAAATGACAGTTTTTTTCTACAAGATTTGTTGATGAGTGACTTTATAATATGTACAAATTTGTCTGCATAATTCAATTGACTATACGATATTTATCGTTAATCTTCATGGTGATGATGATGTCCATGATGACAGTGGTGATGACCCATTTGGCTCAGCATTTTCACTACCAGACCGGAAGCCAGCAATTCAGCGATGCCGTGCCCTTTGTGGTATTGGGCGACTGCGGAGCTTCTCTCAACGTCCACCATCACGCTGCAGAGCAGAACTACTGCGACGGCAAGTGCGAAACAGGTTTTTTTGGTGATGCTTACCATTTTTAATTTGCGTCGTTTTATGTAGGGACTGCAAAATAGTAAGGCAAGTGCAACAGAACATGGTTATTTAACTCTGGAAAAAATCCAACAATAATTATACACAAACATGCGTACCTCCATTAAAAAAAAAAAGATTGACCGCAAGTAACACATAACTTCTCTAAAGTCACGTATTAATTTCCGGTAGGTCCTCAAACATTGGATCATTAATATAATCCAGAGGTTCTTAACTTATAGGTTGCCACCCAAACTTGGCTTGCGATGGCTTCCGAAATGGGTCGTACAAAAAAATCCACTTACAATCGTGTTATAATTGCACTTGTTGCTCCACTGGTGTTTTAATAATTTCGAAACGAAATTTATATTTTGTTGACAAACCGAGGCGGTTTAAAGTTTGTTTCACTGCAAGAAGTTGCTTTGGTTTAAATTGAAGTGATAAAATCATTTTAAATCACTTTATAAATACAGTACTGTACATGGAGCACCAACAGATACCAACCAAGGATTGGGATCACCAAGCTCTCCATTACGAAGAGGTACTGCAAATTTTTAAGAGTAATTTAATCCTTTTTATAATCATCTAAAGCGGAAAAGAACCGATCCCCACACTCAACCAACATTGAATAAACGACAGCACTCCGCAACCGGACTTATCCCGTGGACGAGATCTCTTCCACTCCAGCTTCGTGGCAGAGTCTGGAACAAAGTGTGTGCAACTAATAGTCTGAGCGTGTATCTAGTGTTGCGTCTACTTTTTTTTTAATACTGCCGTCTACATTTCAAATTGTGATTGAAGTGTAATGATTGAATATTTGTACCGTTGAAGGCCTGATGCTCTCTGTGGCGAGACTTTTTAACTGGAAGATCGGCTCGAAGTTGGGAACCACAGACACTCAGCCAACAAGCACACTTTCCGCAATGTCCAATAACATTGTAACAATTTATTTGTACTTTTTTGTTTAGTTTATTTTAACGTTTACATTACCAAAATTGTAAAAGTTGGACGTTGTATAATTTTTTGAAGTTGTAGATTTTTTTCCTATTTACAGTTAGAATCTTTTTCTTCTTTTTTTTAAATTTCGAAATTGTGAGAAGTTAGAATGGAATGTGTATTAGGAATACATACATACATACTTTTTATAATGTATTCCATACTTTTTATAATGTACGACACTTTTTATAATGTACGACACTTTTTATAATGTACGACACTTTTTATAATGTACGACACTTTTCATAGATTCCCTTGTGAAAGTTTTCCGTCCGAAGAGCTGCGAATGTAGTCAGATGAAAGAAACTGGCAATGAACTGAAGAAAGGACTTTCTTCTAACCTCACACATGCCTTCACTATATAGGAAAGCCATTGTGAGAACAGCGCTACATGTACATGGATCATAGTGGCTATTACGGCCCGATTAGGGAATAGTGAATTGAGTACGGATATAGTGAAAAAGGGAGCTTCCTCACCTACTACATAATCTTGCAGATTCATAACGATAGGGAAAAAATGTCTTTTTCAACCTTAGCTTCAAAAGGGTTTGGCGACAGATCCGCACGGCGCATTTCCTCATAGGGGAGAATTTGGACACATTTCCGCACAATCAAGCCCCTTCTTATAAATATCTTCTTTTTTTTTTCCTTTCTCTTTCTACCCCTACTTTCTTTTATTCCCTTCCTTAAGTAGATAGAAATTGTATGGGAATTATATGCACATCACATTGTTAAAGTTCAACTATCTTTCATCACTAGAATGTCGATTTTTTTTTTTTTTGGAATATCTAACTCCAAACTATTTTTTACTCTCAAATTTTACGGGAAAGTTGCTGATGAAAGTTGTGATTATGCATAATCACCCAACCACCTCGATTAATTCGATGAATTTTAATGTGTTTATCACTTTCTGGCGATTATCCATAATTATTAATTGAAGTCAGTGTATTTGACAAATGTAAAAAAATAATTATCACTAATGTTCTCTTCCTTAACCAGTTCATTAGTTTGCGATACGTCCACGACACGTATTTTACTAAAAAATTAAATTAAAATAAGTGTCACCCACGTTGAATGCGTTGAATGCACATTTTAGCCAGGATTGGGTTTTTGACATGACAAGCGTCAAAAACTGGTTTAAACCATCAAAAACTGTCGTAAACCGTCAAAAACCTAAATGAATGCTCTTGGATAATATTTTGAGCACAATAGGTATATAACATGAGGAGAAACTTTTTTTTTTGTATATTAAATTTTATTTTTAAACATTAATTTATCACAATAACTAAAACAAAATATTAATTATAATTTGCAATTTAAAACATTTCGGCATACAAAGTGTCTAGAACAGATAATATGTGATATTTTATGGTCTATTTTATTTAAACTACTGATTAGCCGTGTTCTGTTTATTCATATGTGCGATAGAGCATCAGGGTTAGGTTTTTGACCTCAGAGACTACCTCAGTATTAAAGCAGTCAAAAACTTATTATCAATGCTGTCAAATAGTTTTTTTTAAACCTGATGGATATATTAGTTAACAAAACACTTACTTCTAATGTAGGTTAACATGGACTGTAGCTACTGAGAAAAATTACCTATTTTTTGATGTTTTTAATGATGATTGATGATTGATGATTTGATGTTTTTTCTGATTTGTCCAAAATTTCATCGGAAATAATTTTTTTTTGTGCAGCATCTATTAATACACCAATTCATTCATTCTCACTTAAAACTTTAATGGCATAGACTGTACGAATCCAGATTTTTAAAGAGTATTTTCAATCAAAGCAAAGCTGGAAGGACTTGATACCCAAAGCATTGTTTTGCACATTTAGATACAGCTTCGATTGAAAAAACATTTCATTATGAATGCTAGTAAATATACCGTACCATATCATAGTCAAACTTAGCCATTCTGACTTGACGGAAGGGTTTTGACGTGACAGTTTAAACCGTCAAAAACCTGCCAACCCTGATTTTAGCACATCAGAATTAACTCATAAAATAAATCAATAATTTACAGATTTGAAATCTGAATATTTACCCTGATAAAGAGACATCATTGTTTTTACAAAATATTTAAACCCTTTTTTTTCTTCAAATGAACAGTTTTGTCGCTCCGACCATTTTCTCTGGAATAAATCGTTTGAAGGTGTACGTACTAAAATTTATCACACTTATTGATTCCGTGCGTAACATGAATTTGAATCCTCAACATAAATATTATAACTGAAAATAGTGCGAAGTGAAAATTTTTCACTTTCCCGTCTGAAAAAAAACTCAGAGCTCCAAGTAGAAATAACGGTTAAATAATAACCAAAAATTTGCCAGCAAAATATTTCGTTTATTAATTCGACAATAATTCGGTGCTATAATGAAAAAGCATAAAGAATATTTCGGTTGAAAGAGAGAAACACATTGTTAACAAAATCTGATTAGCTATGAAGTATTGTAATCATTTTTTTATTGGATATTTCTCTTATTTCCCGGTTATACATGATCAAACACATACTAAAATTCCGATGCAAAGTTCACTCCAATTTTTCAATATAAGCTAATTATTCCGAAAATGTTTTAATATCTTTCGTGCTCTCATAATTAAGCATAATGTTTGAAATGCGTTTGTCCAGTTTAGCGTACCTTTTGCATCTCCCCCCCCTTTCCCCCTCCCAAAATCCAGCTCTGCTCGACTCGTGAGGAAGTCACTGTATTTAGATTCCTCTTCCAAACCCAGGATACGCATTCTGATCTTTGGATTTGGTTTACCCATTATGGAATGCAATGAAAGATCATTTCAGTAGCGGCACAATTTCATGTGGATACAGCCCCCTCATAACTTCGGTCCAGGTAGAGGAGAAGAAAAACAGAAAATGAAAGACGAGAAGGGCCTTTGTTTTCGCAAGTGCGGGAATAGACTGTGCGGATTTGTCCTCAAGTTAACCATGTGCGGAAATGCACAAAGCGGAACTGTCTATACATCCTCCAAAATATGCAGAAAGAAAAACTTTAGACAAAAAAAAAAAATTGATAACAAAGTCCCAATAACCATAAACGAATTTTTTCCCCATGTTGTGATATTGGTCCGTTCCGTACTTGGCAAAAGTGATATCATTGTCCGTGATTCTAACAAGCATTTTCTGCCGTATCAAGAAAAATCATCGATTCCCAGTGTCGAAACCGAAAACTTTAAAATCAAAACCTTTCAACATTTGGGTGCTATCATCGGTCGAATTCTTTGAATATAAATACAAGGCTACAACACAGGCAAAATGCCCAACGAGGTGGCTGAGAAAAGATGCCCATAACAAGTATGGATGACATATACATCTAAAATACAGCAAATTAAAAATGCAACTAAAAAACTAGAAATTCGTATTCCGAATCAAAAATCGCAGCTGACTGCCAATCAGTGAACGACGCTCGTTAGTTCGGTTGGATCTATACGGGCTAAGCTGACCCTATTTCCTCAAGAAAAATACGGGATTGGGGGGGATTGCTGAAATAATCTGGCTCCCCAGGTTCCAGCGCCCATGGCCCCCACAAGGGGTGGGCTGACAAGGCTCCAGCCCTGGGGCCCGGGACGATTTTCAGCATTTTTTTGTTTTTTCACGCTATAAATTCATCATAAAGGGTCCCGTGAAAGTGTGGTCGGGGGGCCCGAAAAAGATCCCAGCCTAGGGGCCCTGCTCCAGGATGTGGGGGCCATGCCATCGCCTATATGGATTATGTGATGATTTTATTCGACACTAGTCTCTCCCCAGTGACTAAGAGATCACGGGCCCAGCACTCAGTGATTCTCAACGTGGGCGTTAACGCCCCCTGGGGGCGATGGAATGTTCCAGGGGCCGGTTGAAGCTACGGTTATAACATAGAATCCTATGGGTTAGATTGCGTTGGGAGCGATGTGAGAAAAAAATTTCTGAAGAAAAGACTTTCCGAAAAGCAGGAAAAGTTTGACGAGCCTACACAGTCATGGAAGTGAGCAGTGATATTATAAGCTCTCTCCCAAAAGTCTATACAATAATCAAACACATTATAAATTCTGACACACGTGTGTTAATTAATAAGCATAATTTTTCCATTACTTCGAACGATATCAAACAATCGAACTTCCATTGAAAGAACTTAACTTTGTAGGCAGGCTGCAGCCAGAAATTTCGTTCGGAGGGGGACCAAAATGATAGAACAATAGATATGGCCATCCTTTTCCCTTTTTTTCAGTCATTTTCTCACATTTCGGGGAGGGGGGGGGGGGTCAGACCCCCAAACACCCCCCCCCCTTCCCCCGCTACGGCCTTGTTTGTAGGAGTTGTGGGTCCAAATTATACCATTCCGTTTGTATGGCGTACGTCAAACCGTTTACCGAGCTGAACTGCCGACCATTGGAATAGACTTTATCAGTAATTACACAGACTTTCTATCTTGCTGAGATCTGGACTCATCAGTAGCCAGTCCATTAGAATCACATTTTTTATTTTTAAACAGGTTTCCGCAACGTTGGAAATGTGCATGGGAACATTATCATGCTGAGAAACACTAGTTCTAACCCTTCCCCCTGGTATATATCCAGAAGAATGAAATGATTATCTGGTGTGTCTCTATGTATTTTTGTGTGTATCCGTTCAATGTAGAGGCCGCCCATATCATCCTCAAATCGGAAATCGGTTCCACAAATGAACATCACCTGGGTAGACACAAAGCCTCCCAGAAGTACCTCCTAGTAGTATCTAGGAGGCTTTAGGACTTCCCGAACGTGAATAGGTGTCTTACTGGCTAAAGCGCGATAAATTATGCTTTTGCAATGATTTCCATCCTTTGAAAAATATTCAGTAGGCTTACTTTGCAACTTCGATCTCAAAATTTTGTTAATCTCGTCCACAGTAATCTACGTTGCCGCTTTTGCCGTCCTGTAAACATAAGATTTTCTCGCACTTTATTCCGTCTTTACTGCGTTTATAAGTTTCAAGCCTTCACGATCACGCGTTATGATGAATTTGCGTATATTCGCTAGGTTACACGAACTTGTGGGACACGTAATTTTAATAAATTAAGGATTGTAAATAAAATTTTTATAATTTTATGAAAAATGCTCTTTATACTATGGAAAAAATGTTTTTCATTTTCTGTGAGAAAAATTGTATTTCATTATACCACGTGCTACAAAAGTTATACAGAGAAAACAAGAGTCTATAAACTTTTGAGCCTCACTGTAGTATTGAAACCTCTAATTGTTCAGTTGGTCGACTAAATCGCTTTAATAATGCGAAACTCAATGAAAAACTATCTTCGAGACTTATCTGCTGTGACAAAAATCAATTTTCATGACTAGATTTCTGTTCATTCAATGACATCAGAACGAAACGATCCAAAAACCGTTTCAATGCATATAATATAAAAGCAATAAAAATGGAAATTCGCTTATAACGTTAAGTTAGAAGTCCGTTATAACGACAATTTTTCCTCGTGATTATGAGAACTATAGTTGTAACGGATTCTTGCTGTATAATACAATGACAAAAAATAATGGAACAGTATCACTGACGTACCTTAAGGAGAAGTTAATTGTTTGTCCTTTCGGGTTGGTGGAAATGTGGATTGTGATTGAAATCCGAGCCGAGATGGTTTTTATATATGTTAGACGCAGATGGAAATTAATCGGAGAGAGACTTTCCTCGATCGGGTTCACTTGTTCCGTTGCAGAGAATAAGTAAAGAGTATTAGTCACGCTCGGGCAACCGATCTCACATCCCGACATCATAATCCGCGGAATGCATTGATTATTGTTATTCCATAACACACTTGCAACTGCTATAATCCTCCACTTTCTAATTCCTCGGGAAGAAGAAAAATTAATACGTAAAGGCGCATGTATGTGATGTAATTTGCCTTATTAATTTCCGGAAGTACTTCCGGAAAGGAAGTTGTCACCCAATTTATTGTGTCTTTCCTATTTTCTTCTGAAAATCCGTTTGAAGCTGGGACGTCTCTGTAAGAAATTGGTTGCACGCGTATCGCGTTTCTCTTCCTCGATGTCGTCATGATTGTATTATCCAAGCCTTTTTTTCAGGCCCTGGTGTCACAAAGAAATTGTGTGGGTTACTTTTTCTCTCACTGTAGAATTATTTTTTTCTTTTGGCTTCAGAGGAGTTGAGCCCGAACTTGAAGGATTGTGTAAGTTTTGAGTTAGAAATGTGGTGAGGATGAACTTTGGGGACTTTCATCAGCACTTGAATTTCAACTTTCAGGAGGTTTTTTAAGGATGGATTACAGGAGAAAATGCTTCCTGAAAAAATGTGATTTATTGCATAAAATTTAGAAATAAAATTCTGGAAAAATTTGTATGTGAATATGAATATACCCTGCATCAACTTGGCTGAAAAAATTTGAACGAAGTGAATTATTTCTTCACGAAAAAATAAATAAAAATTGAAGATTTGATGGCATTTATGTTTTTAAGGTATTTTTTGTATATCAAAACTGCAAAAATATTTTGAAAATTCCAAAAAACGAATGCTCGGGTCTGAGAGGGTTAGAGGTACGTGAATTTCGCAAATAAAAAAATCTAAATTTTGCATTTATTCACGAAAATAAAAAAAAAAACCATTTCAAATCAAAAATTTTGCATTTGTTTGCTAAAAACGACACAATTATTTTAATTATAATTACGACTGTTAATTATGACAATGTTTAATTATGGCATGTTCTTAATTTAAATTAATGGCTGCCCTTGAAAAGTTCAAGTACCAATATGTTTTTTACATTTGAAGTCGTTTAAGTAGAGCCCAGATTATATGCACTATAAGTGCTGCAATATGCTCTAAAACTATGCGCTTAAAAATGCCGAAATATGTATAAAACCCCTCAGAATATGCACTTAAAAATGCCGAAAAATGCTTAAAAAAACCCCTTAGAATATGCACTTAAAAATGACAAAATATGCATAAAAATCCTCAGAATAATCACTAAAAAATCCTGAAAAAGTTAACAATTTCGTCCCACCTGGGGGCTATTTCCTGAAGTTAAGAGAGGCTACTAATGTTTCTACTTCAGCGCCACACACCACAGTGCGTGAAATAAGGAAAGCAGGGTCGTGTCTCCAGTGGTGTAGATGGTAGCATGCTTGCCCGGTATGCAAGAGGGCCTGGGTTCGTGTGCCGTCGGAGACAAGATGACTTTTCTTTCCGAGTTTACTTCAGCATAATATCCAGAAAATAAATGTTTCCTTGACTCCAGCAATAATTTTAAGTGCAGATAGAGAATTCCGCATGAGAGGATTATATATTCTATAAACCAGTGTTTCCCAACCGGTGCGATATGGGCTAAGGGGTGCCGCGGGATATTATGGAGATAAATCAAAAAAATATTACGGTCCACTTATATAGGGTCTTAAAATAAACAAAGTTGAATTAATTACTCTGATGCATGGCAGACTAATCGGATAAGTCGCCATCAGGTGGCAGTTTCAGCAATGTGAGACTTGGCCCGAGCTAAATCTGTCTTTAGGTCTATGCACGACCCCACTCAGTGCACACAAGCTCTGAGGAAAGAGGATTCGTTGGCTATCTGGTTTAATGATCTAGGGCGCTCACGCGGCAAGTGAGACGACATGGGTTCGATTCCCCGCACAAGGCCAGTTTTCTTTCTTAGCTTTATCTTCGTCAGTATCGTGTTGTTGGTCTGCCTGCTCTCTGCGGAGAGATTTTTTCAAATGGGAACCCGGCTTGCATTCGCACTTCGAAGCTGGAAAACCACAGAAAACCAACTTCAGCCGACCACCACTGTGCCGTCAATGAGGTTCGAACCTGTGGATCCTCAGGACGAGAGTCCAGGACGATGCCCCCCCCCCCCTACGACCGCACAGCGGCCAGGGAATAGATTGCAAGACCTTGAGGACAATTTATGTTTCGTAGCCAACTATAAGGCCTGATTTAAAGTATCTGTGCTCTAAGCATCAATCACAAGTTTCCCTTTAATGATTTAATCGAACAAAACTCTACTGATGTATTTTCACTCAGTGAATTTTTGTTGTAGTTCACTGTATTCTGTATTCAAGGAAGGGTGTCTCAAGTTTTTAATGTTATTTCCAAGGGTGCCGCGAAATTCAAAAGGTTGAGAAACACTGCTATAAACCTTGAGAGAGTTCCTTGTACGAGAGGGAGTTCGAGTAACACGAGAACAGAAGGTGCAAACATTTCATTGTCTTCAACAACCCGATGTTTTGAAAAGGTGTGGGACAATTTATATATAACCCTGATTTTGTTCTCAAAGATATTTCAGTGATTTTAGTTTATATATTGGAGCTGCTGATTGCGAATCTAGCATTGGTTTTGCCGAATTGGCTCTAGTTTTTGGGATAATGCATACTCTCATCAATGTAATTTGTATGCTGCTTCATGGCCCCCTAGACTGGGATCTTTTTTGAGCCTCCAGATCAGACTTTTACGGGGCCTCCTATATTGAATTTAAAGGGGGGGAAAACATGATGAGAATTATCCAGGGCTACAACGCTGTCAGCCCCACCTTTGTGGGGGGCCATGACTGCTAATGTATTTAACATGAGGCCTTTTGGATCACGTGATATTTTCCTCTTTCTTGAGGGACATACAAACCGTAGACAAGGTAACCAATATGGCGACTCATGAAAGACGCAAATCTAAATTAAAAAACGTAGAAATGAATCTTTTTTTCCTTTTTTGATGGGAGCTAGATATTTCGAAATTTTTTTTTGAAGTTGAAGTTATTGATCTGCCTGTTTTTGCTTCAAAAAATGTTTAATTGAAGCTGCGTAATTTCTTCAATGTAATTTAGGGGTCCATAAATAATTTCGAAACATCATAAACTATATGGATTGATGCAATTGGATAATATAAGACAATACGGAGACATTAATTTTCATTTTTGCGTTTGAGAAGATGTAAATAAAAAGTTGAAATCAATGTTATTGCCTGAATATCCATCTCAAAAGTAGGGGTCCGGTGAATTGTTTTATATATTAAATGTTCTGGGCTTCGTATCTCTAAGCGAACTTGATATTTCGAAAATCCAAAAAAATTCAATTCAAATTTCAAAATTATTGATGGGGTTTTAAAATAATTAATGGGGTTTTGAAAAATTTCCGCATTTCTACGCTAAAATCGGCAGTTTTAACATTGATTTCTATGGGGGATCATCCTGTGGCTGTCCCTCAAAGTGATGCTGATGATGATTATGACGTCTATTCATTGAGAAATTTGATTTTCATTTTATCCAAGAAACTAGAGCCAATCTGACAAAACCAATGCCAGATTCGGAATCAGCTGCCCCAATGTGCCTTAAAATCACTGAAATATCTTTGAGAACACAGAAAAAAACATTTTTTTTTTCAGCAGTGTAATAGGTATTTCACAAAAGTTATGTAAGAGATATGAGCGTGCTCCTAGTACAAATTTTTCCCTTTGACTGTCGTTAAGAGCAAACAGTTCTATGTGAGCCTCCCTCTTCACCTATGGAGGAACGGCTCGTGAACCATGCGGTCGCATTGGGTGCCGCTCTAGGAGTGGCACCAAATTCGAATTGAAAGAGCAAAAGAAAAGCTTTATCAACCAAAAAAAAGTCCCGCGAGTCATTTAAGCGATCCGTGAATATGCCACGGCTCCCTTTAGTGATCTGTACAAATGTGCCGCTTGGTTCACTTTTAAAAAATTGAGTTTGAGGTCGCAAACCACATATCAGATAACTCCCGAGAGCCACATTTAACCCACGGGTTATTAGTTGATAATATCTGGGATATATAAAAATCCTGAAAAAAAAGTTTGAAAAAAGGGACACTAATTTTCTGACAAATTTGATTACTCGAAGACATTTGATGTGAATTTTGACAATTTACAATTTTAATCTTGATATATTACATTCTCATGGAGTGGGATTTCGACGTGGATAAATTCTAATAAATGTCCATAACGAAATGCAATCGGATTGCTGAGCGGAGAGGGATGGTGCGGGCGCATCACGATTTGTAGATGCGCACCAATCGGTCGACGCGCCTGTCGCACATCGGACAGTTTGCGAACGAGCGGGCGCATGAGGTGCAGCTGATCAGGTGTCCGCATTGCAGTAGGACACAGTCGATGAAGTTCTCGTAGCAAATCTTGCACCTGTCGGTGTCGTCGTCGACGACCTCGTTCCCCGGCTGTCCGTCGGAGGGACCCATGAAGAAATCGGGCTTGTTGTCGTTCAGTGCCGCTTCTGCCTTCCTCACTAGGTCCGACTTATCCGTGCAGTCGGACACGTCCACGCCGTACTTGAGCAGGATGGCCTTCAGCACGGTGACCTCAAACTGGGAGACCTCTTTCTGGAGGTATTTATAGTGCCTGAGAAGGGCGTCGACGTTACGAGGGCCGTATGTCCCTTGCCCGAAAACCATGGAGTTCATGATCATCTGGACGACGTCTTCTTTCCTCTTGCGTCCGTAGACGGCCAGCTCGTGGACGTCCATACAGGTCGAAAGTTCTTTCATCCCGATTTTGGCGAGCACCGCTTCGTTGAGATGCAGGGTGCCGTACAGGAGGCAGGAATCGCCGTTCTCGTGTAGCTCGTCTTTTGCCCTGTACGCCGTGCAGAATGGATGCCTGCAGATGGTGGTGGAGGTGTTTTTATCGCCGTCCATGTTTCTGTTCCCGATTTCGGTGAGATTCCCGGAGATTACGCTGTACTTTATTCGGCAGGTGCACTAGCAGCGTTCGGATCCGTCTATTTCCGTTAGGTTTGGTTTTTCGAATGAACCGTCTCCTCGAGGAATCGCGTTGATTAGGAAGGATACGCGCGCTGGATGATGCGAGGAAATCGATGGTCGAGCCTCTATAACTGCTTTCTTGCTCGGATCCTGTACGAGTTTCTAAACAGGTGTTCCGAGGAACCTCAGGATTTTGCGAGATCTAGCCAAGAAGAAAAAAGGGGGTGGATTGATAGAGGTGAATTTACGGTTTTTCCCGCCTGCGGGCTACATAAATTTTGTCGCCCTTCTCCCGTTCTAGTTTAATTTTCTGGACCATTCATTCTTCAAATTTGCAACAATGAACTATAGCCCACTTATCCCCACCCCTGTCTTAAAGGCACTCTTTTGGTCACTCATATACTTGCCCGTTTTCTTGATCACTCACTGACCTGATCTCTGGATCTCTAGGTCACTCACTCTTTTGGTCATTCACATGCTTTCTCGCTGTTTTGATCGCTCACGTGCTTACAGACTGTTTTGATCGCTCACGTGCTTACAGACTGTTTTGATCGCTCACGTGCTTACAGACTGTTTTGATTGCTCACAAGCTCGTACATGCTCTAGGACAGCGGTTCTCAACCATTTTTAACGGCGTCACCCGGCGCCATTGTATTCAACTAGTGTCATGACTGAGCTGATCCTATATCTTTCAGAAAAATACGAAAATTCGGGATCCCAAAATTAAGGAAAACTGTCAAATGTAGCCAAAAACGATGCCACAAGTAAACAAAACTGTCAATTGTGACGGAAATCTCTGAAAAATTACCAATTGGTGGGAAATGAAGCGTGTGCTACTGCAGATCGTAGCAGTGGAAGTATATATGTAAAAAAAAGCTTTCCTGGTAAACACGTGTGATGATAAATATTTCTAGTCATAATTTTCATCATTACACTTGATGGTAGCATTGAAAACTCAGACATCACCGTATGCTAACTAGCTTGTGCTAGTTAAAATAGAAATAGAGGGAATGTTTAAAATTATTATTTTCAGATATATTTAAAATTTGATAGTTTGGAGTATTTTAATTTGTTAGTTTTGGATTTAACTATTTAGAACTGTAGGTCAGGCGCCGATAGCAGGCGACAGTAACCGATATACTATAGTACAGCAAACAAATAATTGAATAATAGGAACGTAAATAAGAATGGTTGTTTCTATGGATGGTAGACATGTTTCTTGAGGGTTTAAAGTAAGTGGTGTCATGAAAGAAGCTTTTTCCAAGCGGGTGGGAACATAGTCCCAATTAAAAGAAATACAATCACAGGCCGATGTAAGTAGATGGGGCAATCTCCATTCATTAGGGAATCTTTTAGTTACCGTCACAAAGCGTCTAGTCGGTTGTACTTCAGGGTGCCCTAGGCAAAAGGGATCGTCCGAGGAGTGTTTTCTTGGAGAAAAAGCGGGGAATCGTAGAAAATAAAGGGGACCAACGAATGAATAGATAAATATCAAGATTGAGAATAGATGACGGCCATTTAAGTAGAAGTAGAATCCCTTTATTTAGGGGGTTGCAATTAGAGATGAAGGGCAAACGATGATAAAGATGAAGGGACTGGGACGTCCGTAATGAAATCTTAAATGGAAGAGAAAATCTGGATACAGAGAGTGAGAGAGAAATTGAGCTCTGGAGAAGAGAAGCAAACATGAGCAGTGAAGCCAGAAAATATAATCAGGACCGAAGGGTGTGAAGCTCGGGTAATCGAGGATCGAGACGCAATGCTGCGATGGGCTACTAAGTGGAGAAGGGTCTCTCAATGGCGAGTGATGCATGGATTATATTCTCTCTCCCATATGTGAATTATAGTGTAGGTTCTAGTAATTAATTGTTTTGGGGGCGAACTGAGGTGTAATGAAAAATCACGGGTCATATAATGTTCAGGGCCAAGAACTTAAATGTTTTGGGAGACAATAGAAGAATTTGTTAAGTATTTTTGACCGGAGTTGTATTAATTTCTTTTAATAAGGATGGTAATATGAGAAATACAAATAGCATTAATTCAATTAACTACAGTGTAAATAAACTAATTAACTTCCAACATCTCGTGTATGACTACTTTGCGTAAACTTTGCCTGGGTTATACTTTATATATACACAACGCAACGCAATTGAAATCAGGGAACGGTATTCGCTTACGTACTTACGAGAACGGTCTCAGACCCGAACGGGCTGACACGTACACGCACTCAAACTGTTAGGTACACGTACTTCCGGCACAACTCACTAGGTAGTAAATTGCCCATTGCGATAGACTGGAGTTGTGCCATAGGCGGAGATAGACTTGGAAGTCTGGGGGGGGGGGCACGATGATGATGTCTATACATATATACATTAGATCAGTCGACTCCACCTTTGGCGCTAGTGTGGGGGGTGGGGCAATGCCCCCACGCCCCCCCCCCCGTATCTCTGCTCATGAGTTGTGCTCGATTTAAAACAAAGAAGGTCGTAATTTTTTCAATATATTTTTGATATAGACTCGCTACAATACCCGCCGCTGTCTGGGTTTTCTTCAAATACTGGGAGGATTGAAAAAGTGGCAAACCATTGTAAAGGAATAGACTTTTATGCATATAATATTGGCAACATTAAAGAAGTGACAAACTATTGTTACGCATGTCTGAAACGCATTGTTAGAGAATCACGGAAACTGGAGTAAACATTCCAAAAGTCGTCGTTGAGGCACAGGAACCATTGTTGCCTGACAGTTTTTCACCCATTTTGGGCATTTGCCCAGCACTGACAAACTTTTAAAGTAGCCTATCGTTTAAGTCGGGCCCCTTTTCGTATATCTGCGAAATTTGGCGACGATCGGTCTGAAATTGTAGATTTGTACAGAGAACACACACACAGAAAATCAATTTTATATGCATAGAAAGTGCGGAAAATAATTTTAATCCTTAATTTTTTAGTAAAGAATTAAAAACTTACGTAGGCTTGTTGGAAGCAGGGCCGAAACTAGAAACAATAATTTACTGTTGCCCGGAGCCAGTATCAATTTTGGCACTCTCCCCCCCCCCCCCCCACTTTCCACGTAATCTTCAACGGAAAAAGAGTAGGCTAAGTTCTATGCCCTTCCTGGTCCAGAACCGGGGGCAGACGCAACCCCACGCCCTCCCTTGGTTAAAAGTACGGGAAAAACGGGAACTTTTTTTTTTCGTTTAAAAAAAATAAGGACGGACAAAATTACGCAAAAATACGGGGATGTCCCCGAGAAATACGGGTCACGTGGTTTCTCGCGAATGAGAATAAATTCGATACGTCACGTCTCGTGACATCAGAAGTCTCTATGTCTCAACTTTTTCAACGATTATATAAACAGGGTGCATAGCAAACGGGGGTTTGGCATTTCACTTGGCGAACCATTGATCATAGAGGTATACTTCCAGTCAGAAAAAGTTTCCAAATAACGTATAGTACTCAGATATGTCATTCATGTTTCAAGGAGTTGTATAGTTATTAAAATAAAAAAAATTAACTTTTTATACAGTCCTCGTGCACCCCAAAACCCAATAATAAAGTTGTTGCCCTGTCTCTCCTGATGCCAAAAATAAGAAAAAATTCAATGCTTCCAAGTGCAATATTCACTGGAATATTCGAAAAACGGACGAAAGGTGGCAAAAAAAAGCTGTAAAAAAACCCCCTGGAAAAACCGTTCCACTCGCATTTGACGCTTTTTTCCTTCCAAATTTCAACCGTTTTTTAAATTCAAATGTCTCAGTGAATATTGCACTTGGAAACATGGATTTTTTTTTTGTTGAGAGACAGGACAACAACTTTCTAATTGTGGTTTTGGGGCACACGGGTACTGTAAAAAAAGAATTAATTTTTTTTATTTTAGTAACTACACAACCCCTTACATGAATGACATATCTGAGTACTACACGTTATTTGGATTGGATACTTTTTCTAATTGGAAGTATACCTCTAGGATCAACTATTCACCAGTAAAATACCACCCTCCCCGCTGTTTGCTATGCACCCTGCATATAGGTCTATCCCGGTGATTCCCAACGTGGGGCCCACGCCCCATAAGGGGGCAATTTGAGTTTTTCTATGAGGGCTTGGAACCTCCATTTTTTCGTATTAGTTCATATTTTTAATTTTAAACAATTTCTTGATGATTTCTTTCTTTTATTTTTCTCTTTCAGTGGGAGGGATTTGACTGAGGGTTCTTGGTGTTTTGGCTTCCTCAGAAAGTTTTTGCCAGTTAGGGGCCGTTCAAGTATTACGTAAGCAAATTTTTAGCCATTTTTGACCCCCCCCCCTTGTCAGAAAAATTTCGTCATCAGCTCTGCCCCTCTGAATCCTAACTCATATTTTCATAAGGGGTGGTTGATGACGTAAGCATTATCCAAACTCCTCCCCCCCCCTTGTCATCAAAAGTCAGCAAATCGGAAACCCCCTCCTCCCCCATCGATGATGACGTAATACTTGAACGGCCCCTTAGATAAAGTCCACGGACCCCCCGTGTCAATAAAATGAAGAAAAATGAGTTTAATTGTTTTTTCATCCAAGCTCACGGACCCCCTGAAGTCTCTCCGAGGACCCCTGATTAAGAACCACTGCTTTTAACTAATTAAAAGTAGACAGAAATGTGGAGGGAGCAAAGACCTTGAGGTGGCAAAGCAAAAAATTATGGTCCTTACATATGGGGGAAAAAACTTTGTTATGGAACTATGAAGCTTCACCAGGGGGAAGGGTTCCCCTTGCAAGAGCACGGAGAGAGGCATTAGGATTTTAGAGATGCTTTGGTGAGGCATAGCCTAAAAAAGGTTGGAAATCACTGGTCTATATCCTATACAGACACCCAAGGCTTCTATAACACAGGCTGTCCCAAATTGTTTTCGCAGCGGATATCTCAGCAACCGTTGACTTAGAAACATACTTTCAAGTACAAGAAGATTTCAAATGACGTGCGGTTACTCAAAATGTCTTAAATTTTCCGAGGGGGTTGTATACATGAAAAATTAAGAAACAAACTTTTTATATAGACCCTGTACGTGTGGTAAAACTTCCATTTATTGAAATGTAGATCCCACTGTGTGAAAAATCATTTGCAAAAATTTTCATATTTTGTTAATGCAATATTTATCAAGATATTAAATATATGAAATCCCTATGTTTTGGCAACTTATAACTGTGTTGGCAAGTTTTCATTGACAAAAAATTGTCATTTCTAGTGACTATATGAACAGATATTTATTTTGGCTCACAATAAACAGCAGTTGCATCATTTTCTGACAATATTTTGACACAGAATTTTTACTACTTTGAATTTGATTTATGTTTCATAATTTGTAAACCACACCCTCAATCGTTGGAGGCAAATGCCGAAAACTTCAAAGTCAAATATCTAAGTTAATATTGCATTTAAAAATATCCAGTTTTTGGTAAATGGCTTTTCATAGCGGGATCTACATTTCAGTGATTGGAAGGTGTGAAGCGCACAGTCTACATAAAAAAGTTATTTTTTCTATTTTTTTATGCATACGATCCCTTGAAAAATGTAAGACATTTCGATTAACCGCACGTCATTTGAAAACTTTTTGTAAGTAAAAGTGTGTTTTTATAAAGGCAGCGGTTGCAGAGATATCCACTGTGCAAACAGTTATGGGACAATCCTGTATAACTAAGGGGTATTTCAAGGGGCTCTAGGTACACCAGCCTTGCAGTGCCGTCTTAAGGCATGGGCCCACCCGGGAAGACCGGGGCCTCAGGAGAAGAGGGACCTCACAAAAATGAGATCCGGTTGAAATTTTCTAGAATTTGCAAGGTAACGCCTCAGAAAAACCACTTGGTCCGGGGGCCCACGATGCTCTTAAGGCGGCCCTGCGGTCTTGAGAACCTTAACGTATGGTGCCTCATAAAAATTGAATCTGGCCAAAATTTTCGATTGCAAGCATGCAAATTGAAAACAAATTTATTAGCTACAGACTGAAGGTAAATCTCATATCTTTCATTTTTGTCATCATCTCGAAGCAAATAAACGTTATTTGTAACACGATTTGGATTTGTTTTGGAATTAGCTCGAATAGGGCACTCCTATTCGAGCTAATTAGGCTTTTTTTTCTTCACGCATCATTGCTAAAAATGTAATTATGTTGTTATTTTATTCTCGAGATTTTGTTACCAACTCAGTAGACTTGGTAGGTTTAGACTGAGAGTTTTTTTTGAACCCAATCTAAAGTCTATCCCCCGATCGCACATTACCAGAATTTACTTCAACACAGAAACGCCCGAATATGACGTCCCTTCCGGCACCGACTGCCACGCAATCCAAAAGCTCATCAATTAACAATTACCAAAGCCTCCTAGATACTCCTAGGAGCAAAGCTGCATTAATGTAGCATGTTAATCAGTATGTTACGGGACATCGATGCTGATCTCGATGTATTTTCTCTTTTGAAATCGCTCTCTTTGTTAACTCCCCAGTATGTGTTCGGCCTAAGAGTATCTTTCAAGCGGCTTTGCCTAGGAGGCTTTACAATTACTCACCTGGCCCGTCCGCATAATTCGCAAGTGCACCGCCATTCCCCGATTTTTTTCGTAATTTTTTCCACACAGCCAATCACGTTGCTTCAGCCTCTAAGATAATTCGCGTAACTCGACGATATCTTCTTTTCGTATCGGATCGCCGAACAGCGGTGCAAATCAAAACTATGCAATCGCGCTATATTCAATGCAATATATATATATAAACGATTTTATTGTTTAAACCAACAAATTTATACACTGAGAGCACGAACTGAAATATTCCAATAGCTAAAGGTGGATCGCGAAAATCTTTGCAAATTTCAGTAAAATATATCTCCAATTTATCAATGCATTTTTCGATAGCGAGAATCAACAGAAAAATTATAGTATATATATATATAATGTTTATAGTCGTAAACACAGCTATAAAATATTCGAAATCGGAACTTCGGAAGAGAAAAGGTAACTACATTTTTTAGAGAACATTATTGACCTCCATGCTTTTGTTATAATATTTAACTGATTTATTACATATACTTGTATTTTATGAGTTGCAAAATATATCGAAAAATATATTGCATCAGCAAAGAAAATTAAAAGGTTTCAATCATTTTCGGGTGAGGAGTGGAAAAAAAAAATATGTGTGTGTATAACTTCCAACACTGGATTTGAACCTTATGGTCTTCAGGCAGGGCCGGACTTAAGGGGGTGCGAAAGGTGCGGTCACACCGGGCCGCAAAATTTCAGGGCTACAATTCTTCCAAAAGAAACCCTTTTCTTTCTCAGCAGATGTTTTGGAAATTTTTTATTAAAATTTAATTTTCTCCCCCATCAAACTATTATTGATTGTGAAAGGAGGCTTTCAGTTAGGAATCCCCTATAATATCATTTTTAGTTTTATTAGGTATGGCATCAGCGTATTTCAAACAGGAAAAGAGTGTATGCAGGTGGTCACATTCTTTACCCCTGAAAAAAGTCTGGCTTTTCTTTCTAACTTTACTTAAAGTTCATTAAGTTATTATTTTAGTTGTTGCCTTACGGATATCTGGCTCCCTTCTCTGGGAAATGTGCGGAAGACGGGTTCACTGTAAGTTCGTCCGACGAGATGTTAGCCGGAGGACGTCGTCGATGAAAGCCCAAGGCGAGCCGTCTTGTGGGGCATCGTCATCGGATGGTCGTCCCTGGTGGATGGCTCCTAGCCATAGGCGGAGATTGACTTGGAAGTCTGGGGGGGGGGGCAAGGTCATTATTGCTGGGGGGAGCACGATGATGATGTCAATTCATCTATACGTATATACATTAGATCAGTAGACTCCACGTTTGACTCTGCCCCCCCCCTTTTCCCCCCATTCTCCTAGCAGTGTTCACCGATGTTGGATGCGGATGGAGAGAGTTGGCCACGTCGTCACATGAGAGTTGGTAAGGTGGTGGCCCCTTGTAGATCGCTTCTAGCAGTGTTGACTGATGTTGGATGGAGAGAGGAAGACTCGGAAGAGCCGTCATGAGAGGTGGTGGCCCAGGAGCATCGTCTTCTATGATCTGGCAGGGTAGAGGTTGACGTTCCTTAGTATGGAAAACATTGCATGCCCCCCCCCCCCCCTCCCGCATGTTCTCGAAAGGAGACTCGTCTTTTGCGTCTCTCTACTCCGAGTAGTTTAGGGAAAAAGCCTCGTTTTCGACATCTTCTTCAAGAACTTCCCAGTTTCGACCCAAAATCCAGGTTTGATTGGTCGAGGAAGTGTCACGTGACAGCAGCGTCAGGCTTTCACTCTTTTTTTTCGGCAAAACCCTGTGAAAAAGATGACTCTCTTGGGAGGGGAGGGAGCGAGAACAAAATGGCCAATATACATAGGGTGACCATACTTCCCGTATTTCCCGGGACAGTCCCGGTATTTTCTCTTTTTTTGGCCGTCCCGACTTTTTGGCAAAAGTGTCCCGGTTTTTCCCGTATTTCACACGACGCCTACTTGAATTTTTATTCTTTATTGAAGTCGAAGATTGAAATTATTTTTCAACTCATAAATTATGTTATGATACATCTATATATGAGAATATTAATCTCCCACATTTGCCTTAGTTTGGTAAACTTTTTTTTTCGTGGAATACATTTTAATCCACTTCAATTTGCAGTAATGCATCATTTCCCGCCATTGTGATTTATCCGTAATTTCAACAATATTTGGCAACTTTGTTTGGTTTTGGCGTCGTTTTTGGCAATTATTGGCGATGTCCCGTATTTTCCCGTATTTGAAATCCCAATGTCCCGTATTTATCTCGAGGAAATATGGTCAGCCTAAATATACATTTCTAAACATGATTTTGCAAAAATCTGAAATTTTTGTGCTCCCTCACGTGGTATTTTGTGGAAGAGCCACAATCTAGGGGCCAAAGAGCCGCATAAGGCTCGCGAGTCGCGGTTTGCCGACCACTGTCTATGGGGATCATCCAGTGTATGTCCCTCAGGAGTGATGCTGATGATGGTTATGACGTCTATTCGAAAAGCCTCATTGAGGAATTTCTCAAGCTTTCAAGTAGATGGCAGGACAACTAATGCAAACAAGTTTTAAGCTCAAAAACTGATCGTTTAAATTAATAAGAAAAAATCCAATAAAATTTCCAAGGGTTATTTAGTTGGCTACGAAACATAAATTGTCCTCAAGGTCTTGCAATCTATTCCCTGGCCGCTGTGCGGTCGTAGTGGGCATCGTACTGGACTCTCGTCCTGAGGATCCAGGTTCGAACCCCGTTGACGGCACAGTGGTGGTCGGCTGAAGTTGGTTTTCTGCGGTTTTCCAGCTTCGAAGTGCGAATGCAAGCCGGGTTCCCATTTGAAAAAGTCTCTCCGCAGAGAGCAGCCACTTGAAAATATGAAAACTTAAGAAATTGGAACAAAAATTATATGTAAAATCAACGTGACCATACATCCTTCATTTTACGGGACAGTGTCATTCAAATAATTTACTGGCCATCGTTTTCGTGATTATACTCTTTTTTTTGTAATTTTTTCAGTGAAAATTATTTAATATTATTAAATGAAGAATTAACTATCAAAACAAGAATCATTTTTTAACAAAATGAGTTTTCTGCAAATAAATATGGTCAATCGATGTGATATAGAAATTGCTTTTTTCTCATTTGGCAACAAAAAACTTTGCTGAACTGAAACTAAAACTAATCTCTGTCTTATCATGTTGTTTGTGGTACCTGTTGCTAGAGATGTACGTCGCGTTGTGGGTTTGATTCAAAGCCGCTTGTAAGTTAATGCAGCTTTGGTTTGATTCGGCATCAAGCTGCTCATGATTCCGCTCCTGTCAATGAAAAGCTGGAAAATCAACTCCCATTAGCAAGTAATTATAATTATTTGTAGTCTTTGTTGAATTATCTTTTCATTGTTATAATGATCCCAGATGGCACCATACAATATAATGTACTTATCACGCAGTCCCTTACCAGTGATTCTCAACCTGGGGCCATATGGTCTTCTCTTTCGGCCCTGGGATATTCTAAGGGGATGCCAAGGGTGAAAATCAGATGAAAGTAGAGAGTCGCAGCAAGCGGTGAGGTGAAAGTGGGGTGCTACAGAGAACTGATGTGAACAAATATAGCATTCAAGTGAAGTGTGTTGGAATAAAATATGACCACCTTTCAATCCCAAAGCTGTCCGTAAAACCAGGCCATCTTCACCAATGGGACCCATGACCTCATATCAGGGCCAGATCCGTCTTAAGAGAATCATGGGGGGGCTCCAGGCCAAGTGATTTTTCTGAGGTTCTACCTGGCCACTTCTCGAAAAATTCAACTACTTCTCGTTTTTCTGAGGCTCCTCTCCTCTTGAGGCCCGGGCAGGCCCATGCATTAAAACAGCACTGATTGGGGTCTACCCGATGAGATCTAATACAAATGCAAACATGTAAGCTTTTACTTCCAGCTATGTATAGGACTTCAAGAAAATAGCTTTTCCTTAGAACCCATGATGGTGAGCCAGCTGTGCATAAAACTTCGGAACAGCTGTCGTATGGTCCGCCACTTGGCGACTCGCCGCCAAGGCTGTCAGACACTATGGACACTGGAAAAAAAAAATCATCACCGTGCAAAACATAATAGAAATCACCAAGCATAAATATAGAAAAATATATCGGTGAAAAAAAATTACATCTGGACCATTTTTTAAATAATAAACAGATCCATGCATTAAAACTAAAACCCGGACCCTTTTTTAATAAACGGATCCGGGCATGAAAAATTCTGTAGGCTCATTTTAAATAATAAACCGATAAGACAGAAGGCATGGCAATGGATGAATAAGTAATAAATAGAACGAATTAATAAAACGGTATGATACAACCTGACCAGATAATAATCCAAATGACTTGGTTTACAGAAGGGAGGAATAATAATCCAAGAGACACGATGGAAATGGAACAACAGCTGTTTTGAATTTTTGAAAAAACTCTGTGAACAAAAGAAAAATCCTGTTTGGCGAAGCCAGCGCCATCTGGTATCACTCAGCAAAAACTGAAAAGATGTTAAAAAATACGGCAACTCGGGGCCCCATTATGACGGTCTTGGCGACTTATCGCGAGAAAAAAGTCGCCAAAGTCGTGGCGGACCATACTGCATCTGTTCCGAGGGGGGCTTGGAATGGAAAAGGTTAGGAAACACTCAGCCCACTATAAATGAATTTATAGTGTGAAAAAAATGGTAGGGGTCCCCGTGGCTGGAGCCCTGCTATTCCATCCATTATAGGGGGCCCATGACTTCAGCCCAGGGTGGCTTCAGTGAATGAAGTCAGTACTTTACATAATGCCATATGGGACCTTGAATCTGCATTGGTAAGTGAGGCTTCTGCGTATAAGTGGAGATAGACTTGAAAGTGTGGGAGGAGGAGTTGCATGATGATGTCAATTCGTATATATACATACATATTAGATCAGTCAGCTCTCCCATATATTAACCATGTTTTTGCCCAGTGATTTCAGAAGGCTCCCAAATTGAAATATGGGTAAATTCTGAATATATACAGTAAACAACTGTTTGTCAACAATTTTTTTTTTATTGCTAGACTCGATTTGGGGCTATTTACTAAGGATATAAGACGAGACTAAAAATATATGTTTTAGCGCCAGAAAGGGTGATGTTGTTGGCATTATTGGTATAAGTGCCACTTGAAATAACATATATGTTTTCTTATCTTAACAATAAAATCTGCGGATTGAACTTCTGGATGTGGCAGTAGTGTTCATTATTGTAGACGAGCATCTTACCACTGTGCCAGTCGTGGGGGCCCCCTACCCCAATGTCATTCGGGCCAGATCAATTTTCACCTCAAAATCACTTTACAGATACACCTCTATTTTTCAGAAAGGATTTTGAGTCACTTCATGCAAAATGAGTGACTGACGTGAGGGAAAATGCATTTAAAAAGAAAAAACCTAAGACTTGAGGGGTTTCAGTGCATTCAATAAGACTAAAAACCAAACAGTTTGGACATTCTAAGAACTTATCGTTACCATTTGTGTATGTGTGTGTGTGTGAGAGAGAGATAGAGAAATGACCTAACTATTGCATAGCTCACAACTTTTTTTCGCTATGGCTCATGAACTTTACTAGTACTACTAAACCACACATGCACCTTGTTTACATTCCTCTTCGGAACTTCTAACAAATTGGTGCATTTTGGAATGTGCATGCATGTGTTGTGAATGTAACATGAAGTTTTTTTCTGTGTAATGCTTGTTATGCATCATGCTGCCATCAGTTTTTCTAACTATGAGTGAAGATCACGAACTTCACTGCATATTGTAGCCTACATCGTGTAAAACAAGAGATATGTTCAGTTCAGGGTTGGCAGGTTTTTGACGGTTTAAACCGCAGTTTAAACTGACATTTCAAAAACCCTCCGTCAAAAACCTTTGTCGAAAACCTTAAATATTGTTTTTCGATATAAAAATTCCTATTGGAAAATGCACACGTCAATTACATGTAATGTTTAAAGTGATTGCGTTATACAAAGAGTACATATTTAATATCATTCTAAAATAATTTTCTACTCTCTACAGAATTATTTTGGACAAAATGTTTTTTTTTCTTATAAAATATACAATTTGAATAAAGCATAGCATAAACACTGAAGGGAAAACTATGGAATGATTGGACATTCTCTGATTCAAGATGATTCTTGATCTTCCAAAATTTCTTTAACCGCTTACATATGTGTGTAAATATAAGCATCTGGTGGACTCTTTTTACAACAGATAAGTGTTTAAAAAAGTTTATTACATCATATATGCAATGTTAATTCCTGTTATTATTAAATTATCTGGATAATCACTGCGATACTCTTATTGTGCATAACATTGAAATATATCTAGCGATCAAAATACTTAATTGTAGAACTAAAATGTCATTTAATTTAGCAACACTAGCTTGTACATGAAGCTTAAGAAACTCCTGTAACTTATCCTTAATCAAACTTGACTATTCTTACTTTTGCACTATGATATGGTATACTTATAATGCAATGGTTTTCCAACTGAAGCTGTATTTGATTTTAAATGTGCAAAACAAATGCTTTGGGCATCAAGTCCTGTCGGTTCTGCTTTGGTTGAAAATACTCTTTAAAACTCTGTGAATTTATACACCCTGAGCTCTAAGAAATTTTTAGATGAAAATAAATGAGTTTAATTAGTGCATTAACAGATTCTGTGTGAGAATTTTTACATGGAATAAAATTTTGGGCAGATCAAAAAATTTAAAATATCAAAATAGATTCTCAGTAATTACAATTCCGAATATAAAACCCTTTAATCTACATAAAAGTAAGCGTTTTTTATTTATTTATCATATCTATCAGGTTACAAAAAACTATTTGACAACATTGACAAGTTTTTTACTGTTTTAATACTGATTTATAGTTTCTGAAGTCTAAAACCTAACTCTGTGATGTCCCTATCATACATATTTTGAATAAGCAGCTCTATTCCGCTTAGAAAATTGAACACGGGTAGCCAGTAGCTTAGATAAGTGAACCACAAAACTATATTTTATATGTTCTAGACTCTTATGTTGAAAAATTCAAAATTGCAAATTATAATTAATATATTTTTTTAATTATTGTAATAAATTAGTGTTTAAAACTAAAACATTGTATATTCAAAAAAGTAAGTTTTTCATCATGTTATATACCTGCTGTGTTCAAAACATTATCAAAAAGCATTAATTTAGGTTTTTGACAGTTTAAACCAGTTTTTGGTAGTTTTTGACAGTTTAAACCAGTTTTTGATGCTTGTCATGTCAAAAACTGACGTCAAAAAGCCGACCCTGGTTCAGTTTAAATACAAATCCCAAGACCACAACAGGCGAATTGCCCAAAGAGGTGGCTGAAAACAATGTGGATGTTAAATATATCTAAAATACAGCAACCCACACACAATACAAAAACATGTATCTTGAAAATAGTTAGTACAATGCACTTCCATAAAACGTATTATGGTTGTCTTACCATCAATACCAGGATTTACTGCTTGAAAAAAATTATATCCCCTAAATTTTTTTCTCCGTACTATTTATTTCGCATGGATTTTACCAGTCATACAATATGGTATATCGGTATGGGTTGGTGATTATGACTCAAATATAAATATAATAAGAAACACTCTGAGAAAAGTTGTGAATAATATATCTGAAAAAATAAATATAATCCAGGACTGTCATAATGATTATAGATTTGACATCAATAAACTCTATCTTTACAAAATATTATTCTTTATTCAGAAAAATCCCAATTGGTTCAAAATTAAACACCAGCAGAGACAAACCAGACAACACGGAATTCAATGCGCCATAACTAAACCAAACAAAACCATCATACAAAAACAATTCATATACATAGCACCTAAAGAATATAATAGATTGAATGACGAAATAAAAACAGAAAAATCACTACACAGATTCAAAAAACTACTCATAAACAAAATCAACACAATTGAATAATAATCCCTTATACATGCATCTTTTTTTCTCTCTTTACGAATGTAATGTGAGGACTGAATATTATATCTTAATTATATACACCATTGGTCTGTTGTCAACCCCAATATATACTACACTATCAATATGCCCTGGACGAATTAT
Organism: Pholcus phalangioides; assembly: GCF_987345545.1. Lineage (NCBI taxonomy): Eukaryota > Metazoa > Arthropoda > Arachnida > Araneae > Pholcidae > Pholcus > Pholcus phalangioides. The sequence goes on along the minus strand of NW_028301616.1, from coordinate 2,192,326 downwards.
GTAATCCCTTGGGCTAATATATAAATGGTAATATATATGTTTTTTGTATATTGCGTCTGTAGGCCTATTATATGTTGTACATATATGTGTGTGTGTAATAATAAATTTCAAAGGTTGCCCTTATCAATTTCTTGTCAATTTCTTAGCTAAGTATGGATAGCTTCCCTTGATTTATCCCTCTATGTCTGTTGCACTTCTTTTTAAATGTGCCAATTGTGTTAGAACTCATGACCCCCCAGAGGTAAGCTATTTCATTTAATGACAAACCTATTAGAGGGAAAACTCCCTGCAACACAGCAACCTGGAATTGTCCCTTACTAAACGATACTGGTGACCCCTTATTGAAGCTTGTCTGGAAAATTCACTTCCATGCTATTCATTGCCAAGAAAATTCAGACCAACAATTCACTGAATGGGACAAAATTCACTGGCAACAGTTCAACATGAGTGAATGATCGAGTGAGTGGGTGAGTGAATCATTTACTCACTAGGTTGCCCACTCACTAACTACGATATCATTCAGTGAGTCAATCACTCAGTATTCTTCACTCTGACTGACTCGTGTCAAACTATTATCTGTGAATTTTATCAGCAGTGAATTTTCCGTCGATGAATTGTTAGTCTGTGAATTTTCCTAGCGATGAACTTTCTAGTAATGAATTGCATGGTGGTGAGTTTTCCTTAAATTTTGTTGAAGCAGTTGATTGATGGTGTATTAATAACTTGCGGTCCATCCTATCTATCCCTTTAAAAAATGTAACACCTCCATCATATCTTTCCCACACCTGCGTTTTTCCAATGTAAACATGCTCAAGAAATCAAGTCTTCCTTCATAGCTCAAGCCTTGTGTGCCAATAAGAGCAACACGTAGCTCTTCTCAGCACCTCCTCAACCTAAATACCCCTAATACCTATGTCCCTCTACGTACACTCCCCATGTCCCTCTGTAGACCTTATGGCATACTCCAGTCCAGGATAAACTAAGAAATTTTTCATCTTCCTTTAAATTCTCTTTCACCCAGTTGTGAGGTTGTTTGTCTCAGCCTTCGGTCAGTATTCGTCTTTCTTACAGTGCCTTTCAGTGTCTTATGAAAATGACTAAAATTTTGGTCAAAATCACACACACACACACACACACACACACACACACACACACACACACACACACACACACATTCGATCCTTTCAATTAACTCCCATAGAAACCTGTGGGGAAAATCATGTTTCAGCTAACAAATGTGATTCTGGAATGAATTGTCTTTATTAGCCAAGGTATCACTGTACATATAAAATCAGGGATGTTGATAGAAAAAATATGAATAAATATGTTTAATATAACCAAAAAAAAAAAAAAAAAAATGGAGGAGGAAAAGTTGTCCCCACAGTTTGCTTGAAATTTGAAAGATCAGGTGCTTCCAGAAACAAGTTGATGAAGAGGTCTTTTTACCAAACTTTGCGTCATATTTAAGTCATAACTAACTTCAATTATGCTGTATTTTTTTTAATTTAATTACATGTGTTTACTGTATTTTTGTTTTTTTTCATTCAAGGATGAATCGAAATAATAATTCAGGGTCTCGTGGTCGATGGAATCATGGAAATAGAGGTGGCTATGGTCCAAGAAACAACAACTTCCAAGAAAGGCGCAGGCAGTGTAATAATTTTCAAAATAATAACAACAATATTTCCACCAGTGAACATTTTGAGGCATGTCAGGATCAGATATTGAATGATGATTGGAGCAACATCACTTCACAGCCGATGTATGAGACAGACCAGACAAACGTTCCTAAAACCAACCCACAGTATGTGCAGAACAGGGGTCGTCCTGCTAACCGAAGAGGTGGCCGCGGTTACAAGAGGAAACCATTCCGACAGAAATCATCAGATGATCATTCGTCTGGTTCTGGTGTTTCTGCAAAAAGCAATTTTTTCTCCTTTAAAGGTTCGAAAAACAGCAGTACAAATGGGAGTCGTGACAGACTCGATTTGGACTGTGGCGATTCTGACAGCGAAAGCATCTCCTCCTCGAGGAGTTCTCAAAGTTGGAGGTCATCTAACACAAGCGAAACTTTCGAGCGAGAACAGAATCACAATAGGAATGAATTCCTAAGGAATGACATAACCCAAACCAGCGGCAACAAGGTATCTGAGATGAATTATTTTTTGACTAATTATCTGAATAGGTTGCAGTCCATAACCCCCAAGGAACTAATCAGAGATTACAGGGAACAAATCAATGAGAAAGCTGAGAATTGCTTTCACAAGTGCGAGAGTGCTCTTGAGAAGGCTTCAGAACATATCCGCAATAATGAGGGCAGAACAAGATTGGTGTGGGAAGCGCACCTGGATGTAATCAAGAGACAACAAGAGACATTCGATAAGTTTATGTCCAACCTAAAATCAGACTTTGTTGATATGTACAAACTTGACGTGGAAACCATTGCGGCGAAATGCAAAGAAATTTTGGGAGCAGTGAATAAAGAGTGTATGTTATTCAAACTATCACTGCCAGCTTATGCTTTCAAGCAGCAGATCATGAATTCCTTGAAAGAACATCAAGTGACAATATTATTGGCAGATGCGTGCTATTCCGCAAGTATTGCCATTCCGTTGTTCTTGGATGGCATGAGTAGCGAAGGTGTTATAGTATCTTGCGAGCCTACTGACGCAATGGCCATCGGTTTTGCACAATCTCTCAAGAAAAGGTTGATTTATTCTAAAATTAATGGAGCGCAAGACATCGTCGCTTATGAGACGTCCAAATCAAGCAGTAGAATTGGGGTTTCGAAAATTCTGTTCACGACCACCCATAATCTGTTCGAAACGAGTTTGAAGGATCCAGACTTCACTTTGTATTCCTGCATAGTCTTCCATTATGATCTCAGGCGCAACGTGGAAACAGACTTTCTGCTTGAATCGTTTAGATCGTGCCTTGGCAAGAGGGAGTCCTGGAAGATAGTCTTTATAGTGCAGCCCGGAATCGGGACAGATAACTTGCAATCTTATTTCTCCAAAACAGCCACTGTCAATGTGGTTACCACTCCAAACTTGATTTTACCTGTGCGCACATTCTGGAAGAAGAGCTCATATTCAGCGGATAGCGACTATCTGAAGGAAACGGCAGACACTGTAACTGCGATTCACAAGCTCAATGGTTCAGGGGACACCCTGGTGTTTTTACCAGATGAACAAGATATCAAGGTATTATCTTGTCACTTGTCATCGGTTTTTGAAGAGCATCAGTGGTATGATATCAGATGCATCGAGCTATACAAGAATAAGGTAGATGAGTCTTCGTTGGTGTCTTTGCTCAATGTAGTGGTAGAAAAACAAGGAATCCAGAAGAGAAAGATCATATTGGCCACGGCGTGGGCAGAACTGATGCCTCTCCCAACAGTATCTTTTATAGTAGACACAGGTGTTGCTAAAGACAACTGTTACGATTCAGAAAAGTTGGTTGAGGTGTTCAAAAGCAGATTAATCTCCTCAGGCAGAGCCAAGATTCGGAAACTGTGCGCTGGGCGGTACCACGAGGGCATGTGTTACCGGCTGTACAACAAGAGGAATTATGCAAAGCACATGATCAAACAGGAGTCTCCTCATCTTCTCGTCAAGAGTCCCTACAACATCATGATGCAGATGTTTCGATACAGACCTGAATATCCCATGGAAGTTGAATTTGTCGAGTCTATACCTTGTGACGTCAGAGACAGGGCCCTAGAAATGCTGAAGAGTTCCGGTGCAGTTAAGGACAGCAAGCTTTCCGCTATGGGGAAGCAGATGGTGCAGCTCCCCTATGTACCAACCTACTCCAAAATCATAGTCATGGGCACCCAGTGGGGATTTGCATTTGATGCTATCGTTGTTGTTGCTTTTTTCATGGTGAACAAGCCAATTTTCATAGCCAGCAGCGACAAAGACCGAGAGAGAAGAATCGAAGCCATGAAAATACAGCTATTGGCTTGTGACAGTGACACGTTCACGTTTCTGAACATTTATTGGTTGTGGATGGAGAACAACTACAACCGATCCTGGTGCCACAACCATTGCATCAACTTCCCTACGATGAAAGAAGTAAAGAATAAAGTTGGTGAAATATTACAGGATGTGCGCGACCACCTGGAAGAGGATGTCCATCCCGAAGCTGCATACAAAAAAGAATCTGAGCGTTTAGTCTTGCAAGAGCTCTTGTTCGAATGCTTCAAGGATAACCTGTGTGTGTACAACGGACATTACCGAACTGGCTACCAATTATTAAAGAACTCATGCATGACGTTTTTTCACCCATCCTCGCCGGTAATACAGAGGGGGGAGATGCCAAAGTTTGTCGTGTTCGACTCTCTGCACACGTCCTCAAGGAATTACATGATGGGTGTCACAGCTATCCCAGAATCTGTGATTGAAAAGGCCAAGGAGATGGGTAGCATCGATGAAAAGCTCTTAGACGTACTTCAGCCGAAACTCTGCCCGTCTGTCATCGAACCTGTCTCTGTGATGCTCATCAAGCATATTCTGCTTAAAGAAAACATAGAAGAAAATATCAGGAAGGCTGTGAAGTGTAATTTTGTTGTCGTTGAGCCATCTGTCGATGAAGGGAAAATAACATTCTTTACTTTACTGGAGATGAGGGACAAGGTGAGAACATACATCCATGATGTTCTAGAAAACATGAAAAAACATCTCCTTTTGGAAGAGGAAAATCAACCGCTGGAGCTGAGTAAAGGTGACTCCCGCGTTTCGTTTGAGATCACTTGGAAGAAAGGTGGTTCTGTCACTTGCGTGAAACTCACAGACAAGAATAAGATGAAAGCCACTGCATCCAGAGGTGAAGAGGATCCCGCCGAAAGTCGGAGTAAAAGTGCAGTGCAGTGCAGCGTCAAAATTACTTGGCCACGTCGTAAGAGCAAGGGCTATGGCTTCGTGTCTTTTAAACCAGACGATTTCATTACAGGACGTCGTCTGGCCATGAGGTCATTGTATGTGAAAGAATCGCAGGCAGAAGTACAACTGAACAAGAACGAAGGGCACCAGTTGTACGTATCTGGTCTTGGCCCCTGTGTCACTGAAGAGGATTTGAAAGAGGCCGTCGAAAAATGTCTTTGTGGCATTGTAACAGAGGAAGTGAGAATAATATATGACAAGCCTTTTGTTACAACTTTCGAAGAACTCGAGGATTACAAAAAACAACTGGTTTCACAGTGTTGCAAGTACGTCGATGGAAATAACTTCTCTATTTCGGTTCCATCACCTGAAAAGACGGAGAAAATAATGACGGCTTTCATCCATGTCACAAATTCACACGATGCAGAATACCTATCACAAAAACTAAATGGCTTTCACATTGGAGAAATTCCCGTTTATAAACCATTACCAGTATACAAATCTGTTATATTATGCAGCACAGATGTTTTCAAAGTGCTTGGACAGAGATTCGAGGAGGACTTGATGAAGCTCGAACAAGATATTGGCAGGAATGCAGAGTTGGAGTGCACCGGCGAGTTTTTTCATTTCAATGCTAATGCTCTTGAGGGAGTGGACAATATGGCCAGTTTGGAACTGCTGACCAATAACAGCGACATCATGAATCTTCTGCAAGGCACTGTGCATAAATTACTGGAAGGCGAAGTTGTTACATGTCGCATGATTGATGGACTCCACAAACTTTTCACGCACGGTGGCCATCTGTGGTTGAGAGCTCTCGAGAAGAACGAAGGTGTGCATATAATCGATGAGTACAAATCAAAGACGCTGAGGATATATGGAGCACCACACGCTTGTGACAGAGCCCACACCAGGATACGGAACTTCATTCAAGACATCGAGAATGAGATCGTCAAGGTGAAGAAACTGGGAGGAAGAAGAAATGCTCGGGGTCTCTTGAAGAGCATCATTAAAAAGTATGGCATCAATTTATCATCTCTCATAGAGCGGTACAAATTGAGGAATGCAGAAATGAACATAAGATCGTCAGAGTTGACTCTCCATGGTCGCTCAGAATGCATCGATAAGGTAAGAGAATTTATACTTTGAAGGAAAAAAAATTGACTTGTAAATGAGCTAAACATAACTGCGTCATTGATTCATTGTCTAATGTTGCTTACTGTTTTGTCCGCTCCCCTCATAATTTGGCAGGCATCACAAGCGTTAGACAAGTTGTATTCAGAGTGTTCATCTGAGGCAATGGAGTATCAGTCATTCTCTGAAGAATGCTGCTCGACGTGTGGAGTTCCGCCATCCCAACTGTCCCTGCGCCTGGAACACTGTGGTCACCTGTACTGTGCAGAATGCCTTAATCTACTAGTGTTGAACACACAGTTTCCAATCAAGTGCTGTGCGGAGGTATAAACTTGTTTCTTCCTATGTTATGATGATGAATGTGATATTTTATCAATGCTCATTAAGAGCCACTTAAAAAGTGTGCGGCAAGTGCGGTTACACCAGGTGCCCCCCCGCCTTGCCCCCCCCCCCCCCCACTGAAAAAACAGATTTTTGCACAGTTTCTGAAAGACCTACATGTAAACTAAACGAACATATATTCAATAAGAGCAGAAAAAATCCTCTAAAGTGTTACCATTTCTTTCAGAATATCTGGATTTAATAGCGAGCTATAAGTGCTGAAAGATTGGCAAAGTTCTAAATTGAATTGTTGCCGAAATTTTTAACTGCACATTCTGTATGCAAACACCCTTCTGCAACGACCCTGCATACTGTCATGCACCTACTAATAAGTTAACACTATACAGGCCATTTTGCATCATTAGTTTATATTATTTCAGTTAGTTACTAGATACAATATCAGAGTCAACATTGAATCCCTCTTCAGGCACACATGTGCTCTCTCTCCATAATAATGACCACTGGCCTCTGTAGCTTTTACCGTGTATTAGAGGGTTCTTTCAATAGGAAGGAGATTCACAATAAGGAAAGTATTAAATCATATAACAATTAACTGATGTTTAATTCATCTATGTAAGGAGGATGATTCTGCATGACTGTCTTCGTCTACAACAAGGCGCACACATATACGTATAAACAGACAGTAAAAGGAGAAAAAAAAGAGAGGAACTGAAACTAAAGAGTGTGGGTGGCCTCTTCCTGGAACGTCGTCGGGGGAGAGAGGCCCCTTCTGGGTGGTTTATCCTTCATCCTCCCTGGTGTTTTGCAGCGAAATCTTCAAAACAGCTTCAACCCAGTTCAAGACCAATCTTTCAGGAGCTTTGAGTGCCCGACCGAATCTGGATGTTGGTCTTGCGTCAACGGTGTTGTCCATGGGAAGATCAGGATCTGAAAAAGATCTGTCACTACAAGAGAACAAATTAGAAGGTGCATTGTCGTGCATTTCCAATGGAAAAATTCTTTGTATTGGACGCACAAATGTTCCGGATTGAGACTTCACTATGACAGTTCTCAATTTTCTATCTCTCCCCGGAATCAGCTGAGTGATTCTCGCCAAAGACCAATCCATTCTTTTTTTGGAATCGTCCCCAACTAGGACGACATCCCCCACTTTCAACTGGGTTGGTGATAGTTTCGTCTTTCTTTGAATTAGTAGACCCAAATATTCTTTACAAAACTGCTATCGTAAATCGTTTGACACTTTCTGTCGGTATCAGACTCTCTTTCTGAGGCTAGTAGCTTCGCACTCATCAACGTCTTGCACTCGTAAACCATATTTTGGTTTAGAAACATTGCGGGAGTTATGGGGGTCAAATCTTCAGTACTTTCCGACACATAAGTAAGGGGTCTTGAATTGATGGCTGACTCACAGTCACACAACACTGTTGACAGCTCTTCTAGAGAAAGAACAGTTCTTCTCAAGGTTCGCCTGAGCAATTCTTTCAGTGTGCATACTAGCCTTTCCCACCAGCCACCCCACCATGCTGCTGTGGGAGGATTGAATTTCCAGCTAATACGTTGTGTGGAAGAGTATTTAGCTATTTTCACCCAGTCTGTTTCACTGAAACTATTGTCAGTACCCCTGAAGTTGGTACCATTATCAGAATATATTACCCGCGGTCATCCCCTCCTTGCTATGAATCGTCGCAGTGACAGAAGGAAAGCATCGGTCAATAGAGCAGAAACTAACTCCAGATGTACAGCTTTTTATATTGCACATGTAAACAAAACTATCCAGGCCTTTTCCTCCTCCTAACATACAAGGGTCCTGCCTAATCCACACCCACAACTTCGAATACCGAAGCATCCTGTACCCTATCCAATGGAAGTGATACGGGATCACTGTTAAGTGATTTAGCCTGAAATCGTTTACGTCTAATGCAATCTTTCAAGACACTTCTTCTGAACCTACGACCTCTGAATATCCAGAATTTTTCTCTTAGACTACTTAGAAGAATTTGGGTCCCTCCATGGCAGTTTTCTCTATGGTAATATCCAATTAGTCGATGAGTAAATAGACATTTATCAGGTAACAAGTTAGGCGATATGAATGAGGGTTTGTCTACGCGTTCAGTTATTCGAGTCCTCATTCATATGATACCTTCCTCATCTGTGAATGTATTAAGAACAGAAATATCCTGAGGGACAGGAAAGTATTGTGTCTGTACAATTCTTATATATCAGTGTTTTTTCTGCCGTTTCAATTTCATCAACAGAAAGTTCTCTTCTCAACTTGGATGAGTTTTTCCTCTTGAAATTGAAAATGAAACGCAGGATCCAAGCCATCGAACAGATAATCGATTGATAATTTGAAAATCTCACCGAATACCATGGAACTTCCTTCACTGAAAAATTGAGATTACACAATTTCACCTTCCTTCTCTCTGAGTCCACTTGTGTCATTTGACAAGCTATTTCATTTGCTGGCCAGATCTCGAGAGACTCCAGCAGCCAAGAGGGCCCCTTCCACCGTAATGAGCTTTTTAATTGAGCAGGGGAACAACCTCGTGATAACAGATCAGCAGGATTTAACTCTCCTGGAATATGTCTCCAACACCTAGGATCTGTCAGTTCATGAATTTCCTTAACTCTATTGGCCACAAAAGTCGACCAATTTCATGTTCTTTTATCCACCATAGTGCTACCATCGAATCACACCAGAAAGTAATTTTAAGATCAGGCATGTCTAAAGCTTCTCTAATGGAACTTGCTAAACGAGCACATATGCAACATGCCATCAATTCCAGACAGGGAATGGTTAATTGCTTCAAGGGGGGACACCCTTGATTTTGCTCGTAGCAGAATAACTTTAATGCCCATTGTTGTTTCCAATCTTACGAAAATGCATGCTGCGTAAGCAGTTTTACAGGCATCGACAAAAACATGAAATTCGGAATTTTTTCTGATATCTATATAACGAGGTATTTCAATATCTTTCAAGCAGGCAAGTCCGTTCGACCACTCTGAAAATGTTTTCTCAATGTGGTCAGGCAAGGGAACATCCCAGTTATACAAATACAAATACAAATACAACGCCACAACAGGCAAATTGCCCAACGAGGTGGCTGAGTTAAGAACATCATGGATCCCGAGCCCCTACTGCTACCCACACATGCACCCCCCCCGCCCCCCCCCCCCCCCGCGGAACCCCACCAACGAATCGGTACATGCGGGGATGTGCGTGTACGTGTAGTGCTACCTGACGTAAAGTTTTGTTTCTGTGTAATGCTTGTTATGTGTAGTGCTGTCATCTGCCCCCAGTTTTACAAACTATGAGTGAAGTGTTATGGTTGAATGATTTATCGTTGTAGGACTGTTGCTCTCTGTGGCGAGACTTTTTAACGGGGAGATCGGCTCGCATTTGCGCCTTGAAGTTGGGAACCACAGAAAACCAACTTCAGCCGACCACCACTGTGGGGTTCGAACCCGGATCCTCGCATCACGAGTCCGGCACTATAACCACTCGACCACCACAGCGGTGGTTCAATTTCATTTTCCATGTATCTTGCACCAAAATTTTGGGTTTTATTGTGGTAGGACACAAAAGACCAATTGGATCGAAAATCTTGTGTGGTGGTAAGCTGAAGTGGTTTTCTGTGGTTCCCAACTTCAAAATGCAAATGCGAGTGAATCTCTCTTAAAAAGTCTCACCACAGATAGCAACAGGCCTACAAACAGTACAAATATTGTCATTACACTTCACTTCTGAAATATAGATGGCAGCACTGAAAAAATCATACATAACACTGGATATGCACTCAGACTGTTAAATACACACACCTGAGTTGTGCTCAGTTTGTTCTTTCTTTGTTCTCAAAGACATAAAAAAAAATTGTTATCTCTGAAAGCTAGATGAGACTAAAGAAAAATGACAACTTGACCAGAGTGGCGAGTTCGCAAGCTTTCACTGTAAAAGTTGGGTGTACATGCGTTTTTCTCAAAAATTTTCTGTTATTGTAATTCCAATTTAATAACCATAAAATTGAAAAATTTTAAACACTAATCCCAATTTTTTTTCATTTCCATGGGAACTTGGGATTTGTAAATCCCTCTATGTGTATAAAATATGTTCATCATCCTTATAATGTATGTTTTTGATTCATTTCATGTTCGTCCCACCAGGACTGTGACAAAGATTTGATTCTGGAAGACATACGCAAAGCTCTTGAGAACGATGATAAAGAAATCAACAAGATTCTGGAGAAAGCGGTTACAGATTTCATCGTGAAGAACAAGGATCACATGATGTATTGTCCAGCTCCAGACTGTCCCATGTTTTTTGATTTCAGGACCGTTGCCCAAGATAAGTGGCACTGTCCACTGTGTCTCAATGACATTTGCATCAGGTGAGTTTTTTCACCCTCATGCACACAAATTACTATATAATGCTGTACATCCCGTTTCAGGATGTAATCTTCTTCATTGCACCTCTTTCCAATACATGTAGTCCATCACAAACTGCTATTTCAATAACTTTTGCATGATTCTTCATATTTTTTATGAAGACTTTGATTTACCCTGCACTCTGTCATATAGCAACCAATTTAAAATCATATCACGAATGATACATCTCCTTCAAATAGACATCTTGATGGGCTTCACTGTGAAAGCATGCCAGCTCCACAGGCAGCTGCTCTCTTCCAGTACATGATATGTTAGGAGCATTTTCCTAGTATCAAAAATATACAGGTTAGAGTAAAAACAGTAAAACTTCCCTATCAAATATGACTCTAGTTCTCTTGGTTTGCTTTAAACTCAATAGGGATATGATATATGTGTGTGCGTGTACAGAAACCTTGTCCTGAACGTCATGGGGGTCTACCATTTCCCCATCCTCCTCTGTTCTCAGGAGGAACTCACTCAGCATTTCACGACTGATCAACCTCAATTTTTAAATTCACATATTAAAATGCACTTACATGCAAAAAAAAACTGTAAATTCACTGCAGATAGTTGTATGGAATATAGATGTTACGTCAGAAGAAAAATATGAATGAAATGAGGTATGATTTCTTTAAATTCTCGAAATTTTTGACCTCGATCAATCACAATTGTTGATTGAGTAATATCACATTCCAGAAAATCAAATAATTTTAACTGACCATTGCTAAAATTATTTACACATTGTAATAATCAAAGGCGGGAAGAGGCGAACATAATTTAAATTATTCCTCGGTCTTCAGGAATCAAGGTACAAATTGCCATTTCGTTGATCTATTATGCAGAATTATCACAAAAAAATTAAATTTATGCTGAAATATGTTAATTAAACGTCAAAATTCATATAGAAAAGGAATTACTCACTGCTAGAGCTAGGATTTTTTTGCTCTAAAAACTTCTAAAAAATGCCTTTATGCTCTTAAAAAACTGTAAATATACGAAAACTAAATGATTTTTCACAGAAATCTATAAAGAATGGTGTTTCAGCTAACAAATGTGATTCCGGAATGAATTGTCTTTGTTAGTTGAGTGAGGTATCACTGTACTCCTCTTTATGTCTGCAAATAAGACTAAATAATAACTAGCGTAATGACATCAATCACGTGATTCTATCCTCCATGGCCCCTCAAAAAATCTAAAAAATTACCGAATGAATGAGAAATTATGTTTTTCTGCACACTTCATGGGTGAGTAATGTATATATATTTTCTGTTCTCAGGTGTAACGTTGTGTTCCATCACGGCTTGTCCTGCGACATGTTTCAAGGCTCGAAAAATGATCCAGATTATTCTTATAGAGTAAGTATGTCCAATATTTCTGTAATTTGCAGGAAATACACAAGAAATTGCTAGTTAGTGTTTTCAGCAAAAAAAGAAAAAGTATTTAATTTTAAATGATGAGAATGAAATAAAATTTAGATAAAGTTTGTTTAATCGTTTATCTTGTTGCTGAATTTGGTTGGAAACTAGATTCTTCTGATTTTTTGTATCTTGATAGAAATGTCCCTAAAAATCCTCAAATTGTGCTTTGCTTGAATGGAAAATCCCTAAACAAAATACTCTTTCAGTCCTTGCAATTCCAAGCTGACCGTTTTCTCAGGGAAAATATGGGAGGATTTCAAGTATTGAAAATCACCAAATGTCGTCAAATATGATGTGAAAAGTGTAGAAAAATCGACAATGGCTGAAAATGAAATGCTAATGCAAATCAGAGTAGGTTGAAATGAATTCAACTGAAAAAAACCCCATTTAATGCAACAAGAAGTACAATATTCACGTTTAAAAGTCGTAATTTTTGTTTATAAGTTGGCAAAATTTAATCCTTGATTTCAGCAAAGGATGAAAGAAATACAAGTAGGATTCGTTGAAAATTGGAGAAAAATGGGACATTTTTGTTTTATGAAAAAAATCGGGACTTCGAAAAACTTGGGAACATCTTGGAAAAATGATTTATATGGTCACCCTATGCAATCCCAACAAATTCCCCAGTTTTCCCTTTTATTTGTATGACATGCTTTCTTTGGTGTGAAGTACAGTATATTGCTTGTGATAAACTACAGATTTCTTAAGTCTGGGAATTGGCACCTATGCAAACTGTAAAGAGCCTGGAAATTCTTCCATGCCAATCTTCTGGTGTAAAAATGTTAAGAGAGTGTTATTTCCCAAGTCTATTATCTATTATGTGTTATTAAGACTTTTATTCTTTCTCTTTACTGAGAATTTCCTGATTTCGGGTTTATGTTTGAAAGGCCCAGAATTTGACCATTTCGATACTCTTTCCTCAAGAGACTTACTGAAAGGTAAAATCAGCATGTCACAGTCTATCACTTTACTGGAAGTAGACTCGCGTTTAAATGTAACGTCTGACACAAGACTTTCAAATGCCACTCTTCATACTTGACTGCATGTCATTGAATAGCTGCTTTTGAGAATGGGAACTTTGGGGGATAAAAATTAGGGAGATTTTCACGTAGATTCTAATTTTGTATGAAAACAAGTATGTGTGTGGGATTTTTCTTACATTTCAATTCCTTACCAAAATCAACGATTAAAATTACTTTCATTATTATTATTTTATTTTTAAACATAATCCTCATGTATTCCCAAGAGATCTGTATGATCTGTCCAGGGAATTTGTTAATGTTAGTAAACATCCATGCCTGAACCAGGATTCGAACCCAGACCTGCACAGTCAGAAGCTAGCTCCTTAACCACTCAAATGCCAGGCTGAGAATATGTATTTACTTATATTTATTCATATTATTTATATATATATATATATATATATATATATATATATTCTATACTTATTAAATAGATAATGACAATTATGGCTGAATTTATAAATACAGTCGAATCCCATTTTAACGAATACCGTTATAGCAAAAATCTTATTTTAACGAACACTTTTTAATTCCCCAAATAAGGTTACATGGGAACAATGCTAGGTAACCTGGAATTCCTTTATAACAAAATTTCATTTTAACGAAGTGATTTCTCTGGTCTCTTGGCGTTCGTTATAATGGGATCTAACTGTATTCGTCTCAATAATATTCATCATGAATAGGGTCACCATGTATCTGGTATTTCCTTTTTACGTAATTTTGGCCATCCCGACTTTTTTATCGTCAAAATGGCCTGTTTTTTCATGTATTTTTGATGAAAAGCCAATTTGAATTTTTATTGACTGAAATCCCAATTAACTTCGAAATCCCAGGTATGAAATTATCTTCTTAACTCATAAATTATGTTACAACTATTAATGAGGACATTCATCTCACACATTTGTTACGCTCTAAACGTTTTATTTCATAGAATTCATTTTAAAGTACTGCAATTTGCAGTATTGCTTCATTTTCTGCAATTGGCGATTTTTCAGTAATTTTTACTAATAGTTAGTTGACAACTTTCCCAAAAAATGATGTTAAAAGTAAGCAATGTCCCGTATTTTCTTGTATTTGAAAACTTGATTTCTTGTACTTTTCTCAAGGAAATATGTTCAGCCCTAGTCATGAACAATTATTTTTATGAACTTAATTTAAGTCCACTGCGATTCTCATTAGCTCTTCATTTCCCGCCATTTAGCTATTGTTCAGATTTCTGTCATAATTAATGGTTTTGTTCTCCTTTGGCATCATTTTTGGCGACAATAGGCAATTGCTGTGTTTTGAGACTGCAAAATATCCTCTTTCCCCGGTAAATAAGGTCAGCTAAGTCACCTCTCTTTTACAAACGAAGCATTCTGTCCTGCCAGTGACTGCAAAAGAGAGGTTTTACTGTATTAAAGTGTTTATGATGTAATTTTTAAAATGTTTTTTTTCTTTTCACGCCACTAAATGAATGACTTTGCGAATTATGTATTTCAGGTCTGGTTGCAGGACACAAAGGCCAACAGCACGCAGTGTCCTACATGTAAAACAGCCATAGAAAAGACTGAAGGGTGCAATCACATGACCTGTAGTAACTGCCGCGCTCATTTCTGTTGGCTTTGCAATAAAGCGTTCCCTAATGGAGATCTAGTATACAGACACCAGTCTCACTGCCCCAGAAGGCCAAATTTACACAGATAATCATTTCTATATGATTGATGAAAACTTAATAACCCTGATTCCTTGTCAGAAAAATATATATATATGCAGTTGACGTTCGTTTTTTTAACAAACCAATACGTATGTGAAAAATCGTTCGTAAATGGGAAAGACATGTAAAGAAATAGTGTATTGTTCCAAACCAGAAAATTAGTTTGTGAAACTTGTAGTTCGTTAATTGGGGGTTCTGATAATTGAGCATTGAGTGTACATATCAGTATTAGTTAAAATATTTGTATATGGGTTTCTTTTTTTTTTCGATATTCGCTTTCGCATGTCAAATTTCTCTGATACATGATGGAAAATTATGTTTGTATCAAGACTTCATTTTTATTCTTGTAAATTTTGTAATTTTAAGATTATATGTACCTATCAATTAATTGTCTGGGCACGTGTATATAAAACACCTGCTGAGACATACTTTTAGAAAATATGTCGGCTTTATTATATCCCCCTCCCCCCCTCCCAAAGCAATGTTTCTTACCCCATGGCTTCCCTTTCAGACCACATTTTCCTTCTTGTGCCCCCTCCTATCCTCCAGGGATGAGACTCTTCATACTTATTGATATACTAGCTGTAATATCCGACACTGCCCGGGTTTTCTTCAATGAGGCTTTTTGGATCACATTATATCTTTCTTTTAAGGACATGCAAACCATGTCTAAGTTAACCAATATGGCGACTTCCTGTGTGACTCATGAAATAAACAAATCTAGATTTAAAGAAACGTAGAAATGAATTTATATATATTTTTCCTTTTTTAAGGTATCCAACTACGTTGAAAACGTAATTTTGGAAAAAAAATATAGATTTTCATTTTTTTTATTTTATTTTTTATAAAAGTCCTATTTGTTGTGATTCTAAAACAGTCCTTGTTTTGTTTATATGACACTTGAAATCAAAGTTACGTTCACTTTAGTGCTGCGTTTTTACATACAACTAATACCCAAATGAAGACTAAACGTGTTTTGCGAAGAATGTTATTTTTGACATTTTACTTGAGTTTGTGACATGATTTGTAAAAATTGATTCATTGCATCCTTACGAAATTTTAATGTGATATTTCGCTATACATTGTTGAGGTTATGAACCAAAATCTAAGGTCTATCACATATAATTTTTGAATTACAGTGTTTTATAGACAAAATGTAGGATGAAATTTCAAAAACTTCAACCGTACTTAAACATATTTTGGTGTAACTTAGGAACATATCATGCAATCCTTTAAATTTTGGTTCATGACCTGCAACATTACTAGCTAAATGTACTGTGAAAATTGAAAAACATTTCATTATAACAAATTTTTTTGTAATCGTGTTTTGAGTATCACATGAATTTTGCATAAAATTTGGCATAAAAACACTTTTTCATAGAAAATGTCATAGGTAGACCAAAATTTATCACTGTTTTCACCATTTTGAGACACTCTCTATCAAAAAATGTTATTAAAGTTCACTCCAGTACTATTTTGAAGAAAAGTTACAAGAAAGGTAGTCGGATACCTTAAGGGTTGCTAAGTATTTCGATCCCCCCCCCCCCCCCGTTTTTCAAGTTATACATCTGCCTATATCAGCTTCCAAAAATGCTTAATTAAAGCTGTGGAATTTTTTCAATGTACTTTTTATGGGCCCATAATTAATTTTAAACTATCCTAACCCACATGAATTTAGGCAGTTGAATATTAAAAGACATCATGGAGACATTAATTTTCATGACAAATAAAAAGTTGAAATAAATGTTATTGCATGGATATCCAACTCAAAAGTAGGTCTGGCTAATTACTTCATGGTTAATCTCCTGGGCTTCATATATCTCTAAGCAGACTCAATATTTCAAAAATCGAGAATTCAATACAGTTTTTAAAATTATTGATGTGACAGGAAAAAAAACCCCCACACCAAATTTCCGCATTAAAATCGGCAATTTTAACACTGATTTCTATGAGGATCACCATTTTTCTGACCCTCAGGAAATATGCGATGGTGATTATGACGTCTATTCAAAAAGCCTCATTAGAGGGAGTATTGATAATGTGGCAAACTATTATAACGTCATAAACTATTATACATATACTGGCAGCGTTAGAGAAGTGACAAACCATTGTAAAGGTGTCTGAATTGCATTGCTAGGGAACCACAGTAATGAAAGTAAATGATCGGAAAGTGATTGTTGAAGCCCAAAAACTATTGTTACCCGACAGTTTTTTGCCCATTTGGGCATTTCCCCTGCTCTGACGAAATTTTAAATTAGCCTATCGTTCAAGTCGGGTCCCATTTAGTATATATGCAAAAATTGGTTGACGATCAATCTAAAATTGTAGATTTGTATAGAGAACATACACACACCCTATTGGAGGGGAGGGTAGTTCTATGCAGGATCGTCTCAGGCTATGTATGTACTCAGTTGGAGGTGATATCTTATATACTTTCACTCAAAAATCATGAAACCAGATCCCATCATATAGGCTTCCCCCGGGTCATGCCGAGATAGGTCCTATGAATTAGGATGGCCAAGGGAAGCTTGATTTCCTCATGTCCAATTTTTTTTCCATAGCGCCTTTTGTTGCCCTAAAAATCACCCCCTTTTAGTTGATGCTTTCTGCGGCTGCATAGTTCACAGGATTCAAGATCCGGCCCTGTTGCTGGTGCTGCATCTGTGTATTTTATAGTGAAGATGGTAAATTAGGCATTTACCACCTTCATTTCAAAATATGGCAGACAGATGGCAACACCAGTATAACATAGAACCAGCATAATTCCGACAACATTGATGCAACACGTTCCAGTATGTATGGTTAAGTAGTAGTCAATTGGGGTAAAAAACATGTGGTGAATCGCCACAGAAGATTCACCACAACGCCAATTTCGACAGAAAGTTGCTTTGGCAACCCTGGAGAAGAAAGGAGAATCTTTCCCCTTTGTGTGGTTGGAGAGTCAGAGCGAGGTGAACAAACCCCACTAGAAACATGTAAAGATGTCCTTTACGAATATATAGTAGTTATTGTCAATTAATTGCCCCAACACTAATTTAATTATAATGAATAAAAGTGATTGGTTACTGTTGAAATGATGAGTGTTCGATTGAGAAGGCAATAACCATCAGGGGCTAATATATCGCCTCAAACACGTGTCCTTTTGGTAAAAAAATTAAGATGAAAAACTGCAGGTATTTCTGTTATTAAGGGGGAACATTTTTTTGTTATCATTGTCTTCATGAAATATGACTCTGGCTTTTGTGACTGATCCCTAAAGAAAAATTCAGTATTCCCGTTCAAACTGATGTTGTGTGTAGTGCAATTTGAATGTTTTAATAGCATGCCTGTCCATCAAACAAAATAACTACCAGGACTATATTTTTTATTTTTTTTTTGTAGGGCTGGAAAATTAAGAATAGGAGAAGGGTGATGTCATTTGTACAGCCCACAAAAGGGAAAATCCTGTAACCTCCAAATGTTGAGCTTATGAACTTAAGATTTCATTCAACAGTCTGGATCTCGATCCTTTCATTCCAATTCCTCCTCCAATGACGCAGTTGCATTGAAATCAGCACACTCTGAGTATGTTTTAATATAATAGTTCCATGGTGCCACAAGGGAGCGAACAGGGCCCCCGGGACATTTCACAGTTTTTGTTTCTGGAATTCAGAAGATAGCACTTCTTGGACGCACATAACAAGCAATTCTTCAGAATCAAACTTCACGTTAGATAACAGAACATGCAGGGTAGTCATAAAATAACTTTTCCGATGTTCGAGCCCCTAGTGGCAACAAAAGTTCAAATCTTAAAGGAAGAGAAAGAAAAATTAGCCCTTCTGGAATTTAGTAGACCTAAATTTTGCACTGACTTGAGTGTCCAAACAATAACACTATTAAATCTACAAGGTTTTCCTTTCCTAAATATTTAGCTGTTCTTAATTACTTTTTGGGTGCCGATTCCAGATCTGACCTTAAAAAAATGGCCATCGCATCTACTTTTTTTTTGTTATATGGCATTTAATTTTGAATGTCTTCGTATTTAGGCTTATGTGTGAAATGATACTAGATAATCATATTTCTATTTTTTGAAATCTAAAACTTATGGAATGGCAACTGATTTTATCTCTAAGTCTGGATTTTTTTTAATTGAAAGAGATACACACACTACTACTAAACCATACATGCACTTCATTCCTCTGTGGAACTTGTAACAAATTGGTACATGTTGGAATGTGTGTGTACGTATAGTGAACTTTCTGTGTAATGCTTGTTGTATGTGTAGTGCTGCCATCTACAATCAATTTTTTAAACTATGAGTTTTTTCTCAACTCATTGTGATTGAAGTGTAATGAATAAATAATTATACCATTGCAGAGAGCCTGTTGCTCTCTGCAGCGAGACTTTTTAACGGAAGATAGGCTTGTATTCTTGCCTCGAAGTTGGGAACTGCAGAAAACCAATTTCAGCCGAATACACACACACACTATATGTTTATGTTACAATCCCTTAATCAAAAAGTGGAACTAAGTAAATGCCGCAGATACGTTATGTTCCCAATAAATTTGCTACCACCACTTCACGTTAAATTGAGGTGTACACAGGGGGGTTCTGTGCCTCCTCTCAAAATGATCAAACATTAACACTAGAACCGCAACATTTTCGGTATACCTAGAACTGCGGATTGGGTCAAATTGACTCAAACTGTGAAAGAATGGTGTTTCATAGCGAAAACAGGAATTTATTTTCGGTTTCTGGGTTTTCCCCCTACTCTTATTCAACGTTGTTTAATTGTGTATTCATAACGGAAAACTATATTTGTTTATGAATACAAAATGGTCTTCAAAATTAGCTAAAAATGATGTAATTCAGTAAAAATAAGATTTAGTATACATTATTTACTCTATTCAGTCCAAAAACACTTCAGTAATCCCATAATATGACAAAGATGTAAAATGAGCGTGTCAAATTGAATATGAAAAAGTCTCTAATATGATTCTGTCGAATAAGTATTGATTTCTTACTGAAAAGTGGAATTTATTATGAGCAGTTTGGAGCAATTTTTTTTTTTCATTATTCTTGCACATTCATCGTATGTTAAAGTTGCACAACCCATGCAAAAATTAACAGTTTTGTTTCCACATTTTTATGTTACCTGACATATCAGACTCGTTTTTAAAAAAAATTACTATTATTATTATTATTATTATTTTGATCGCTCGCAAACAGTTACATGATCAAGAGCGCACGAACGTTTCCTTTTGCGCAAGGGCAACACGTATGATGAACGTAGCTCTTCAATACGATTTTAGAGGAACTGCTTTCAAAAAATAGTTCTGACCTCTATACAAAATCCAGGAATATTTTCATAGTGAGATCCAGGATGTTGTAGAAAACGTCTGTGATGCCACCTTCACCGAATATTTTCTGGACATTTGATCGCTTGATGACTTTGGTGAATTGTAGTGTGAAATAGTTTCTGTGTGTGTGTGTGGAAGCTTTTTGTGGCTACTACTGCCAATATCAAGTGCCAGATAAAGCGTGCTGAGTAATGAAAAACTTATAATGTTCTTTCCTTGATAAATTATAATTGTGGCATCTCATTGTGTTCCATACAACACTGTAGTTTCACTATATTTATTGCGTCAGATATTACTCTTCAATTTCGTCTCACTGTCTCTACTAAGCTCGTATTTTTTGGCTTTTATCATTTGAGCCAGCTTCAGTGTAGTGAAAAAAAGCATTTCTGCCTTTGTTCTCGAATGGCTTGATCAGTTGCATCACTATGTGCTCTGAAAGAGGGAGATTCGTTGGATGCTGATACTTCCCAAGGTTTGGAAATCCGTGCAAAACGTATTTGGTGCAAGCCAGAATTTTATTCTTTTTCTGTGACATCGTTTGCCTACAGAAATTTCAACTACACGTTTTTTTTAGAGTTAAACTTTTACTCTCCCGAAATCTTCATTGAGTCCCGTCAGAATTCCAAGTATTCAAGTTTACAAAGAAAAAAAAATATTTAGCTCTACTTGTCATTCCTAAATTGAAAAAAAAGATAATCTGCTGAGACAATGAATTGGCCTTGGCCATGAAAGACCTTTATTCTTCACTATCTTCATGTACAAATACTTTTTAGAAAGGGTAACCACTTTCAAGAAAATTCTATACCCCTTTTTTCCTATAGAATAGTACGTTGGGTCAAAATGACCCAAACCGCGGTTCTGGGTATATGTACTTATAGCTCTGAAACATGAAATGTGAAGATAATAAAATTTTCGTGAATTAATATTCATATGATATCATGAAAAGTCACGAAATTTTTTTAATATCTGCGCCTAAGTTTTCGAGATAAATGAAAACGAAGTTTGATTTGGGTCAAATTGACCCACTCCGCGGTTCTAGTGTTAAAAATGCTATTAAATATTTTATCGAAAATAAAATATTGAAAGCCTGAATACAAAAGACTAATGAAATATCTTTATCAGCTATTTATATCGATTCCTGTTGAGAAATTTTTTTGAAGGTTAATAACTAAAACTTTATCTGGAACAAAATCCTTTCGTGAACCCTTTTAAATCAATTCAGCATACGCCCCTGGGGCTGATGGGAAACGTTATGAAGGCATAACGTTTTTATACGAAGGCAAAAAGGTATTTATAGCTCCACTAACAATAAAACTATCGAGTGATTTTGTTTTCACATATAACTCGTTGCATGCCAATCATTCATATCTCCAATAAAGGGCTTTTAGGGAATCACTAATAGAAAAATTACCAACAGCTTATTCAAGACCTGCTCTCTTCGTACAAAAACCTTGGATATCGAATGTCTCCAAAAATCCATTTCAATTTTAACCTGGGAGCAGTCAGTGACAAACGAGAGGAAAGCTTCCACCAAGAAATTTAAACTATGGAGGAGGCAGATGAGATCCTTCAATATTGAGTGATTACTATTGGTCTCTGCAGAAAGAAATGAATTACTTTTGCAAAATATTGAAAAAATGTGTACGAATTTAGTTTCGTGTATACATATATGTACTCTATATATATGAATATTATGTGTATGAGACAAAAAAATATTTTTTGCTATTTCATGTATAACGATGCATACATATGATAAAATAACTATCGTGATAAATGTTTTACAATTTGTTATTAATAGTACAGAGTATGCCAATTATCTCCACTTTCAAGCAGTGCCGTTCTTAACGCATGGGTCCACCCAGGCACCTCAAGAGAAGAGGGGGCCTCAGAAAAATGAAAAGTAGTTGAATTTTTCGAGAATTTGCCAGGTAGGGCTTTAGAAAAATCACTTGGTCTGGAGACCCATGATGCTCTTAAGATGTACAAGATTTTCATCGTGTGCATATGTATTTGAAAAAATGACTGACGCATACAGAAAAAACTGTACGTGACAGAGATTTTTTACAATCATATTTGAATTCTGCAACCCAAAATTAGTCTAGAAAAACTTATTCCACTCGTGTTATAAAAAGAAGTTAAATTTTTTTTGTTGACCGGTGTAATCGGTTATTGGTGTATATCGATTAATTTTTCCACTGAAAATGGCGAATAGAAAAGAATCATCAAGCAATAATCACACTGCTGAGATTTATTTTATTATGGAAGAATGAATACAGATAGAACCTCTTTACTTGATGTTTCCTTCGAAGTGACTACCCTGAGCAATAATGTATTTTTGCCGTTGTTCATACAAAGATGTAAGGATTGCAAAGCAAAGTTGTTTATTTTTGTCACATCCTGCAGTGTCTTCATTACTACTCGCTGCACTTTCTTTGGAACCTGAAAATCATTGCCCCTTAAGCAAATTATTTATCCGCGGAAAAGATCACACAGAGCAAGATCAGGGGAATAAGCTGGTTGTGGAGGTATCGGAATGTGATGTTTCGAAATGTAATCTGACACCAGGAGAGACCGGTGACTCCTTAAACATCTGCATGATTCAATGAGATGCAAGCAACCTGATCTTTGGAAGGCCAAGTCGTGGGTACTCCATCATGATAATGTGCACAGGTTCCCTCCTAGTGTCAAATTACTCGGTGAAACATCACATTCCAATACTTCCACAACCAGCTTATTCCCCTTGATCTTTTTTCATGTGACTTTTTCATTGGATAAATAATTTGCATGCGGGACAACAATTTTCAGGTTCCGAAGAAATGCAGTGAGCAGCGACAAAGGCACTGGAGGATGAGGCAGAAGGAGGCTTGCAATCCACATTTGCATCTTTGTATGAACAATGGCAAAAATTCATAATTGCACAGGGTTGTTATGTCAAATAAATAGGTTCTATCTGTATTCAATCTTTTTCACTTCCAGATTCTATCACATACAAGACAAAAATTATTCTTTGATTATTTATATAAGGACTATTACGATTACGGACTGATTATCTGTGGATGATGCTATATGATCACAATTTGTACGATTATTTATTGCATATATATGTATATCATTGTTATTTTCACATAAATTAATAAATTTCCGGATGCACCCATCCCCCGGGAAAGCTTTGATATCTCTCTGAGATGGGAAGCGGGGTGTGTCCGGTCCTTCAATGTATTCAATCTTTCATAAATAACTCTTGGAACTTTTCGAACGTAGTGGTATAAGGAACAAATCAAGCTTTAAGTAAGGGTATTTTAAATTTTTTTTCACATTTGAAATTGTATGCAGTTCATTGATTTATGCAACTATCGGACAATCGACTACTTATACTCATTGTGTATTAAAGAATTCATCTGTACATTGTTTCATAGACGAAGTTTTTGTTTCAGAAAGGAAAAAAAAAAGACTAGAAACAATTTGTTAAAACCCGAATAAATTTTGTATCAAGTTTTTTTTCCGATGATTTTTGAAAATAAAGCGAAAAAATTTTTCGTTGAGATTTTTTATTAAGAGAGATTTTTTTTTTCAACCGAAAAAAAAAAAAAACTATTAAAAGCAAAAACAATTTTTTGAAAAAAATTATAAATAATAAAAAAAGGGCAGCAAAAGAGAGAGAGAGAGAAAAAACTCGGCAGTAAAAAAAAACGGTACATTCAAAATTTCATTTTTACAGTCCCTTTCGATGAACCAGCGACAAATACACACAAAAACAACATATAAAGGCATGGTAAATAAATGGAAGTAGTTGTACATATAAAAAAAAATATATGAAAAAACTTTACCACGCATAATCATGGCGTTAAAAAAAAACAATACATATATAAATAACAGTATCGCAGACTGTTCTACAATAATCGTCAAATTATACATATGTATATATAATAATCTTAATATAATACAAGTTAATACCTTTGATAGCACCAAAAAAACAAAAAACTTATGCCTTTGGCTTTTTCTTCCTTCGTGAAGCTACTGCTTTTTTAAAAATGGCGTTATCGCAAACAAAACCAATCAGCGATCAAAAATTAAAAGTAAATAATATGTAATGGTCATTTTGCAATCCTGTTTTAATGGCAGAATATCAACTGTGTTTTTGGTTTATGGAAACTTAGCTGCCCCGACATTTTGCCCCCAACAGTGTTTCGTCTTTGTTGCATTTCAACCCCAAATAGTGCCAAGTGAGTGACCTCCTAACCAGATCATGGTCTGCTGCTCTGTCTCAATGAAGAGGGCCCCGATTCGAGTAGTGGTAAGATGCTCGTCTCGACCACAGTGAAGGTTGCTGCCATAGTCCCGGGTTTCAACCCAAAGGAGGATATAGATATTTTCCCTAATGAACTTGAGGATATCACAATAGACAGCGCCTTCATTTCCAACCCATCTCATTAATGATAGTAAATTGCAATATAGCGATATGGCCAGAGTTGGTGTTTGGTGAAGTAATTATCTCAATAAAGAGATTTTAACCGGTGATCGAAAACGACCTGAGCCATGCTGGAACGTGTGCATGTATGTGTTGTGAACCTAATGTGAAGTCTGTTTCTGTATAGTACTGCCATCAATTTTTCTAACTAGTGGATGAGTGACCGTATCACAAAGCTGTAGAAAACCCCCAGTGAAAGCCTATATGAACCAGCTCTCTCTTAGTCAGTCAGTCACTCACTCACTTGTTTACTCATATACTTGGTCACTCATACAATCATTTACTTTGTCACTCACCCCCCCCCCCACTTGATACCTCATGTAGTCATTTACTTGGTCACTCACTCAATACCTCATTCATTTATTCACTCATATAGTCATTCTCTTGGTCAGTCACTTGATACCTCATACGGTCACTCACTCGTGACTATATGATGTGGTGGTGGTAAGATGTTCGTCTACCACCGTGAAGGTTGCTGTCACAGTCCCCAGGTTCAAACCCAAGGGAGGATATAGAGAAGATATTTTCCCTAACAAGCTTGAGGCTACCACCTCATAATAGCGCCTTCATTTCCAACCCATCACATTAATGGCAGTAAATTACAATATAGCAATATGGCCAGAGTTGGTGTTTGGTGGAGTAGTCACTCACTTGGCCCTGTCAGGGCGAAACGTCCCTCACCTCGAGTTGTTAAGAGGTGAAATGTCTGAGGCGAAATTTTTAGGACCCAAACTAATTTCAACACATTTACTCACAAAAAAAAAAAGATGAAGCAAAGATAGGAAAACACTGGGATTGATTGACGGAGCACTGGGAACAATATTAACAGGCGTCAATAGCGGAAGTCGATGCAGGCTGTTCCATGAACTTGGACATATTGAAAAAAAATCGCCAAATTGAAAGACCAGGGTGTGGTTAGCATCCTTACACCTGTCCAAGAGAGCTCGATTTTTTTGGACACTGGGAACCAAATAGTTAAAATTATCACTGATAGATGGCACCATGTAACAAAATACACAAAAAGCATTGTAAGAATACAGAAAGGTCAAACGGAGATTTCATGAAGCTGGTGTCTTGGGAGAAAGATTGTCCTTGGAGAAGTGGGCCGTGGCTATCAGTGGAACATAATGAGGGGTATCGATGCAAATGGATGCTCTCTCATCATGTCTGCCTAAAATCTATCTACCTTGTCTGAGCTGAAAAATGTCATTATGCCGCTAGATCTCTACTATAGACTATGACATGCCATATGCAAGTATAAATGGTTTTCACACACAATATTTTGCAGGATTTTCTCATATATGGTGACAGACAAATAAAAAATTTGTGGTTGTTTTTGGATTCACAGGTAAAGGCTTGCTACATATCCAGATCAGTCATCTTCAGTCCATGGTGCCCCTCGAAGCATTCGATGCTGGAGTCCGATTTCATGCTCACAGGCAATTGATAAACGCTTCAATTAAACACCCCTGTAAAAAATTGCAATTAAGGATTACAATTATGCATATTTCGGACATAATTACATCAAAGCTGCAGTTAGGGGTTCTTTTCGTTTGATGATGGGCAGTGCTCACGACTCGAAAAAGGATCAGAACTCTTGATCTAGATGCTTTTTGTGTAATTGGTCAATGCAACGCCACCTATCGATGAAAGTTTTAACTAATTTTTTTCTTGTATCTGGGAAAAAAGTTTCTATTAATAAGTCTAATGAAGTAAACTGCAATCCGGTACGTAAATTTCTTGATTTTTTTTTAATCAATTCAAATTTATAGGACAGCCTATGTTTTCGACAACCATCTCTTTCATGGATAATGCAAGAAGTTACAATTTCAATTTAAAAAAGAAAAAGGCGCCAGGCTGAATAAATCTATTTACGTCAAATCCGCCAATTAAACACATTGGATTTATACATTCGTTCATTCAAGAAAGTTATTAAATAGAGATCGAGATGATAATATAAGGGTTGATCAAATGAAACGGGAGAAACAGAATGGAATGACACAAGAGTTTATTTTGAACGCAATCCTCAAAGTTACACAAGCACTCGTCTCGCTGTTTCACCAAGCCATTAATACCCTGCTTGTAAAAGTCCTTTGGCTGAGATTGGAACCCATTTTGAACATGGTCCATGACTTCGCTGTGTGAGTAAAAACTATGACCCTTCAATGCTTTCCCAGTGGACCACAAATGCAAAAGTCACATGGCTATATGGCGGGCAACACAGTCCACCGAAACTTCAACAGTATTTTCTGTCTAAGAGCAGCCGTACATGGCTGTGTGTTATTATGTAGAACAGAATGCAAACCGAGCACGACCAGGCTCTGATGCTTACACGATATAAGCTCAATGCCCAGGAGGGTGTGGTAGCGTCGGAGAAAATTCTGAGTAACAAGGAAAAAATAATAATTGGGGTCCCTATAATGAGATCTAAAAGAAACCCTATAGTCATGTATGTGCATTCATACAGTTAAAAAAAAAAACATCTGCGAAGTCAGACATATAACGAAAAGAATCTAATTATGCAATGAGTTTGGGGGCCCCTATTTTAGGATACCCAGAGATATAGGTACCATTGACAGTATGCATTCAAATACGAGATTCAAAGTAACATGTTCTAATACAAACATATACCCAAAAGTGTGAGACTGCACAAAACAAATAAGTAAAAATACAAAATAAATAGGGGGTCTGTCATGGGACCTAACAGGCTCCCCGAGTCATGTACATTCAAATATAATTTCAAAAACCATGTGGAAGGTCAGGCATAATGAAAATTATAAGGTTGCATTGTTATGCAGCAAAACCACTCCTTCCCCATGCAAAATGTGATAATTCATGAAAAATTTTAGGAACTTTTATACGTATGATAATATTGCAACAACAAATTCAAGAAAACTTGAATAGATATAAAAATGGACTAAAAAAGACTAAAAAATGGGTGAAACTGGAACATTTTTCGAAACAGTAGGGAATGAGAAGAAAAACGGAACTGTCACGGAAAATGTAAGGCATATATATATGGTCACCCCATGCTAAGACTAATTTTTAAGCTGTTTTTAAAATCACCCCGTCTAACAGTGAGCTCTAGATCCGCTCCAGCGGACAATGGGCCAGGCCATTTGGCCTTGATTGCTGCATGAAAACGGCGGAAGGTGTTGCAGTACTGAACAGTGTTGATTGTTTCAATGCGATCCAGGAACTCAAGCAGAAGCAGTCCTTCGTGATAAAAAAAACACATCAACATGATGCAGCAACCAAGGAAAAACAACGGCCTCACCCGTTGTCCTCTCTGGAGTGGTTTTCTTGCTTGACAATGCCTGGTCAAATATGGCTGTTCTTGCAAAGAACATGTTGGCGAAGTTTTGGTGGACAGTGTGTGGGGGAACACTCAATGTGTAGTCCAAATCTATCACCCTCAGACTTTCATGTTTGTGGTCTGCTGAAAAAGGCATTGAAGGGTCACAGTTCACAACATTTGAAACTGGTTCCTATCTGAGTCAAAGGACCTCTACAAGCAGAGTATTTACCGCTCGTGTAACTTTAGGGCAGGGCTTGATAAATCAGAAAAAACATTTAGGCACCTGAAAAATTTCATAGGCGCCGGGAACTTTTTTAATCAACAAAATTTGCCCAAAATAGTTCATTCTTTGACTTGTTCTGGAATTAGGAGTCCATTTCTATGCTAGCAGACACACTGACATAGTTTCCGATGATTTTGTACTGTCCCAAGACGTCAATTCAGCTATAAGACATTAAAAAAAAACATTAGGCACCAATGTCGATTTTTTTTAGTTGCCATGGTGACCTGAGATTCATCCAGCCTTGCTTTAGAGATCACATTTGAAATAAACTATGTCATTTTGTTCTGTGGTTCCTATTCCGTTTTCAATTAATCAACCCTTATACAGGCACGGGGACATCAAAAGAATTGTTAGAATGGGATTCTAATACACATTTCCAAAAAAATAGTGAATATTTGGCTCGTAAATTAGCGAAAAATCATTCTGGAGACCCGGAGTAAACAGAATAATTATAAATAAGAAGAAATGTCGAATATGAATATAATCACTGATAATTTGCCTACATTTCATAATTATTATTTGGCTTCAATTCAACTAAAAATTCAGCGTTTTTTTTTATACAAAGCAAGAAGGATCAATCAATCGAAGTGATTAATTACATGTATTTATATTTTGATTGATTTTGTTTGGAGATATATATATAAATAGGAATGGTTCGTCGCTGGAGAACAGAAGACACTTATTTTTTCCCCTGTAAGCTCGTATAAACTGTAGGCGATATTGTAGAAACGGGGGAAAAGAAAATCATTTTTATATGAATAAGCGGAAACCACTTTATGCAAGTTTGAACGAGTGTTATAAATTCACAATTTTCGGTGCCATCATTAATGCCGTTGAACTAATGCCATTGCCAACATCTCTTCCCGCTTAGTCTGGAAATGTGTTTTTGTAGGTGTGACGACACTTCTTCGGCAGTCTGCAGCGCATTACAAACATGAATGCAGCACCAGTAGAAGCTTCCAGTTGATAACAGTTGCAAAGAAATATTTTGCAAAACATTTCATTTACATCTATAGTAGCAGAGACGAAGTGCTCTCATTGGTTGTTGTCTACAGACACAGCCGAAGTAAAGGATGGTCATGCAAGCGTTCCAGTGAAAAAATAGCTTTGTGGCTCTCAAAAACTGGTTTTATTATTCTTCCAGTGTCTGTTGGCACCCTGGCTCATGCCAGCTTTACACTGGCACCCAAGAATGACTATCAAACTACTATTTCATGATTAAAAAAAGTCATTCAATATTAAATTTTGATAATAGTGAAGTGAATAAGTGCAAGTGTGCCCTTCCCCCCCCCCCAGACCATTGCTCAACAATATCTATATGCAGAGAACCATAGGGGAAGAGCTGTCAGGCTACAGGACTGCTTATCCACCCAGGGCCAGAACTAGATATTCTTTCTGCCGGAGCAAGCATGCATTTTACCCACCCAGTGTAGTTTTGAATAATTGATTAAAGGAAGAATTTTGCATCCCCTTTGGTTTAACGCACCCAGGACACCAGATCTACCTGCACACTCCACCCCTATTGGCATAAGGGTGGGGAGGGGGTTGTCTGTCAAAACCCTAGGCCTGATGGTTCAATGTCTGAATATCGGGTGTTTTTTGTCTTGGGCAGAGCTTTAAGCTATATATATATTACTTTTTCAAGAAGGCAAAAAATGGAATAAAAGCATTTTTGTCTTGTTTTACGGCCTGGTGCAGTCATATCTGATAAAGTCCGGCCCTGCTCAGAACTCTTTATTCAAGGACACGAAGATGTTGCTCATGGGATACCAAAAATTTCAATATTCACTATGACCAATCAGAAGAAGCAGAGTCTGACTGGCTGATAAAGGACACACTGTGACAGGGTTGGGTTTTTCCTGGAAAAAAAATGGAAAAAACCAGGTAAAAATGGCAAAGATGGGGGAAAAAAATTGAAAACAATGTTATATTATGGATGTTATGTAATTATCAATCATCACAACTACAATTTTGATAAATATAGTTTTCCACTATTTATTTTCTTCCATATTTCTATTAATATTATTGAAGTCAATCTCAATAATATTAATAGTATCAATTGCAGGAGCTTTTCGTGCAAGGTGATGTGTACTGTTGACTCCTGTTATAAAAAAACTCCAAGAGACCAGAGAAATCACTTCGTTGTAACGAAATTTCATTATGAAGGAATCCCAGGGGTTTTTGCACTGTTCCTATGTAAACTTATCTGGGTGGATTAGAAAAGTGTTCGTTAAAACAAGATTTTTGCTATAACAGTATTCGACTAGATTTTGAGCAAAACCATTTGAGCATGGTTTTCAACAAGCTCAACGAAGGTTTTAACAACTGGCTGTTGCGAAGATATATTTTTGAATCGAGAGAAAATTCAGCGGCCCCTGTGCGGAATCGAACCCATGTCCTTTCACTTTCCGGGTGAACACACTAGACTACAGAGGCACCGAATCTCTCAATCTTTCCTTGGAGCTCATGTACACTGAAAGGGACCGTACATGGACAGCCGGACCAGACTCAGGCCAAGCTCACAACTGCTGATGCTGCCACCAGATGGTGACTTATACAAGGATGACGTCACTCTCCGCTACCATACGAAGGTTTTAAAAACTGGCCGTTGTGAGCTTGGCCTGAGTCTGGTCCGGCTGTCCATGTACGGTCCCTTTCAGTGTGCCCGAGTGGCGCAGTGGTAAAGATGCTCGTCTTTCACTATGTAGGTTATCATCAAGGTCCATGGATTCGAATCCGGGCATAGAACATTCGAAGCAAGTTCTTTACCTACCGAGCCTAGGGCAACCACCGACGGATGGAGCCTTCATCTCCCACTCAACTCCACTGGTTGGAAATTACCGTATGGCGATATATGAGCGGAGTTGGTGTGCGGTGTAGTAGGTCCCTTTCAGTGTACACGAGCTCCAAGGAAAGATTGAGAGATTCGGTGCCTCTGTAGTCTAGTGGTCTAGGGCGTTCACCCGGAAAGTGAAAGGACGTGGGTTCGATTCCCCACAGGGGCCGCTGAATTTTCTCTCTTTCCAAAATACATCTTCGCAACAGCCAGTTGTTAAAACCTTCGTAAAATAGCTATTGCAAATTTTTGCTTTTAATTTAAGAGATGCCAAACAAAAATAATTTACAAATATCTTAACAAAGGTTGAAAATTAAAATACTGTGAGCTTAGCCAATGAGCTAATGAGGGTGATCTATTTTTAACATATTACCTATTTAATACTTTGGAATGCAACTTTTTGTGGCACTAACGTCATTGACCCTTATCAAAACCAATGAAATGAGAAGGAATTTTCTACTCTTTCACTTTGGTGATAAAGCTCATATCAATTCATGTTGTTGAATTTCATTAAGAAAACACTTGCTTTTTATTAAGAACTTGTACAAGCAACTCATTTTTATTCATATTTACCGTATTTCTAAACCTTTTGTCTAGTTGAAAGGAAAACAGCAGATTCCAGAGGTAAAAAAATAAAAAATATATAGTTTTAAATGTTTCACATTTGTGAAGTAAGTTAAAATTCCCAGAACTTGCTTCATGAAAGTAAAATTTCAAATTTTTAATTTTTTTCAATTTTTGCCTCTGGCAAAAATATGGCAAAAACTATTTTTAGCGAGGCGGTTTTTTCCCATGGATTTTACCATGGTTTTTCTCACTATGGCAAAAACTTACCAACCCTGCACTGTGATCATTGGTCGGTCAGTTGTAGAAAAGTCTTGGATTTCTGGCTAAAAAAATCATCAAATTTAGTATCAAGTTTACGACCAAGCATTGGTATTGTGGAAAGTTTGAGCAAAATAAATTCATACACATGACTGACTGCCTTTTGCCTCAAGAGCTTCCAATTGACAACGGCCACTGAAAACCTTTATCAATTGGTGTATAATGCATTAATTATCATTTAGCGGAAGTAAAAATTGTTTTCTCCTTCACTCTAATATAAGAAAAAAAAAACTCTGATGATAATAAAACTTTGAGGTTGCAAAGAAAATAGCTGTTGCACCTTTAAAAGGACGAATCAGGTTAGGTTTGAGGGATAATCACCAAACATCTTATAAGTCTAACTTGCTACAAATAATATGATGACCAGCAAAAATTTGATTCATATAAATCTAGGCTTGTTCGTCACCTCTGAGAATTTTTTAATTTTTTCAAAAATAACCGCAAAATATTTCGTCTTTCATTGAAAATATTAATTACATAAATTTTCAAGGTAAATAACGCAATGTAAGGAAAAACTCGTCAAACTTGCATAAAGTCTTACACATAGCACATGTTCCAATGTAATTATTACTTGTCAGAAAGCATAATTTGAAAAGGACAGATGAAATAGGGGTCCTCGTGAAAAAAATAAGAAATTTCCTCGAAGAAAATTATTTGACATGATGCCGTATTGCTTTCTGAAATTAATGATGGGAAATACAATTTATATCATACACAGTTCATAATATGGCTTTTTTCCTTTTTGAACGAATAAATCTGGTTTGTAGAGTAATTTACATAATTTACTTTCACAACATTATCTGAAACGATGAATGAATGCCTTAAGGCTGTTAACAGCAGCTTCTAAATTTTGTCTGTCATTGTCCAGAGACGTTTTATGCTGCAATAATTCCTGAAAAAAAAAGAAGACAAAATCAGATTAAATAAATATGCAAGATATACAGAAAACTGGACGTTTGTAATGAAATATATCCTCTCCCTTGTCAATACAATACATATAGATAACTGGCCGCATGAAAAGATATTGATTATGAAGGAATTTAAGAACCTTAACAAAATGAAAAAAATGAAATCACTTCAGATACGTCATTCATGTTGTTGTATAGTTGTTAGAATGAAAAAAATTGACTTTTTATACGAAAACCCTTATCCTCAAAAACCTAATTAGAGAAAGTTGTTGTCCCTGTCTCTCCTGAGGCCAACAAAGAAAGCTTCATGTTTCTAAGTGCAATACTTGACTTCAAAAAATTGCTAAAAAGAAGAGAAAGAACAACATAATGAGCTTGCACACGTTAGTGTTTATTAAGATTTTTTTCCTTATTTTCCGCAAGTTTTGAATTCAAATATCTCAACAAATATTTCGCTTAGAAATGTGGAATTTTTTTCTGTTGGCTCCAAGACAGATGTGGCAACAACTTTCTAATTGGGTTTTAAGCATAGGGTGTACAAATAAAAAGTTAACTTTTTTATGTAAATAACTATACAACTCCTTGCAATATGAATGACTTACCTGAGGTCCAAATGTTATTGAGGTACTTTTTCTAATCGGAAGTATGCCTCTAGGATCAAGTTTGCCTATAAAATGTGGCGGGGGGGGGGGGGACTTAGGCATTCACCTTGTACATAACAGATGTAACCATTTGAGTTTCCGTTATTTCTCATGGGGAAGTTTGATTTGACAAATGAGTGTTTTTGATTATGAACACTTTCATGGAACGAATTATGCTCATAAGCTGAAGCTCCACTATACATTCTGCTGAGATTTATGCATTTGTATTAAGAATTTCAATTAATAAAACAAAAAAAAAACTCACTGTAGTTTTTTGACCAAGGCACGCAATCTGAGCACCAAGTTCCTGGTTACAATCCCTAAGTCTATGGCACCTGTCAGCTAGGAAATCTCTCTCTACAGCTTGCTCTGAAAAATATTATCGGAAAATAAAAATTAATGCAATTATAAAATAGTATAATAAATCCTACGAACAAGAAGCAATGCTCTATTGTGAAAGTGAGAGAAACAATGATGTTTAACGATTATCAAAAAATATATTTGAAGAAAATATTTTCTGGATATTATGCAGGAGACAAATCACTTTTCTTTCCAAATATTAGTTTCAGCATAACATCCAGAATATTCAATTTCTCAGTATATTTCGGGCAAAAAATACCATTTCTTTGATAATTTCAGTAGTAAAATCATTTTCAGGCATGTAAGGGATAAGGCACCTTGATAACCGGGTGGACTCCTCTTCCTCCATGTCAGAGTGGCAAAACCAGTTTTTTTTTGTTCAAAAAGCCATGTTTAATCATTTAAAAAAAGGGGTAGGAAACAATGATTGGCTGTAGTGATAACACTAATGTA
This sequence comes from Pholcus phalangioides, assembly GCF_987345545.1. NCBI lineage: Eukaryota > Metazoa > Arthropoda > Arachnida > Araneae > Pholcidae > Pholcus > Pholcus phalangioides. The sequence continues at coordinate 2,157,938 of NW_028301616.1, read as the reverse complement.
AAACTTCTCACAAAGGTGATAGATAAGTCAGCCCTTCCTTTGCTTTCTTCTTTCAAACTGAGCACAACTCAGGTCTATCACCATCTATGGGTGATTTACTACCTAGTGAGCTCTGCCGGAAGTGTAACTGTGTGTGTGTACCTAACAGTCTGAGTGTGTATGTAGTGTTGTGTTTGATTTTTTCAGTGCTGACATCTATATTTCAGAAGTGAAGTGAGTTATATGTTATGAATGAATTACATTTGTACTGTTTGTAGGTCTGTTGCTCTCTGTGGCAAGACTTTTTAAAGGGGAGATCGGCTTGCATTCGCACCTTGAAGTTGGGAACCACAGAAAACCAACTTCAACCGACCACCACTGTGGAGACGGTGAGGCTCGAACCCAGGACCTCACGACGTGAGTCCGTCACTATGACCACCACAGCAGCGATAAGTCAGCCTGCTAGTTAAGGGTTGATTAATTAAAATTAGTAAGGGCAGATAAATTATGGGACCTACATACAGATATAGCTGATTCTGAACATGACTTTTTATTATATGTCTCTCAATAAGAGGTTAGAGAGCTTGGAGTGGGAATTAATACAGTATTCACGATTTAAAGCAAGGATGTTCAACCTTTAGGAGAGTACGGGCCACTCCATTGGTTCGGGTCCATTTCAAGCTGTTTGAGTGATGTGGAACAGTGAACAGTACCATGGGTAGCTGAAGTGCTCTGGAATTATACTGTGGGACACTAAAGAGTGATTTGTACTCGTAAATAAGCCACTGATCCGTTAAGCGACATGGAAATGAGTACACAGGGTCACTTAAATGATGTAGAAGTGCATCGTGGGTCACTTGAGTAATCTGTAAATGTGCTGCTTAGTTAATTTTTACAAGATTAGGTTTGAGGTTTCTGGCTACATCAGATGAATCTGAGGTGCCACGGGATAAGCACGTATGATTAAAAGACAATAATTTCAATGACGAATTCAAAATTTAAAACTTTTGTTTTGAATACCCAATATACAGGTAAATTGATTGAAGAAGAAAGAAACAGAAGAAAAGAAAAAACATAGAAGTGAACAACTAACAATTTTTAAAACAAAAATAATAATTACCCGAAATGTGGTAATCGTAAGATTCCATTATGGCCTCAATGCCAGGCCAGCTGAAAATGAATCGCTGACTTCCCTCAAAATTTCCACTGCTCCTGCTGCTACCAGATGCATCAGGTGGAACGGGCAAAGAAATCGGCAATCGAAGCTCATTATTAGTATTATTGCTTGTAAGCATTTTTTGACCTGCACGAGAAACAAAAAGTAATTACACCGAGGAAAAATACAGTAAAAAAATAAATAAAAATTCAAAGCATTCAGTGCAAGTGATAATCATGAATAATATCGACAATGAAAAATTTAAGATTCGAGAAATAACTCTAGTAAAAAAAAATTTACCTAAAAATTTGAAGGAGTATTTTCACTCCTCAACAAAATTTGGAGGAGTGACATTGAATTCTGATACGTGTATAAGCATCTATATGCGTATTGGCAAACCCTGTATATGTTCCAAGGAGGGAATACTCATCTGCTTTCATAGCTTAGAGCAGTGTTTTCGAAAATAGGAAATTTCATCCACTGTGGGGGGGATGGAATGGTCCGGGGACTGGGAAGCGTTAAAAGCTTCTGGTTATAACATAGAATCCTATGGGTTGGTTCAAGTTGGGGGACGATAGGAAAAAAATTTCTGAAGAAGGGGTGATGGAACAAACAGTTTGTGAACCTCTGGCTTAGGAGAGACTGGGTTGTGAGTCCCCATGAGAGGGCAGAGATAAATTTTCCTTTCCTAAACATCAATGTCTCCACACAGCCAGTCTATTTGATCATTTCACTAGTAAAATCATTTTCAGGCATGTGAGGGCTAAGGCACCTTGATAACCGAGTGGACTCATCGTCCTCCATGTCAGAGTGACAAAACCAGTTTTTTTGTTCAAAGCAACGTTTAATCATTTTAAAAAAACCGGGATAAGAAACGATGATTGGCTATAGTGATAACACCGATGTCAAACTTCTCACAAAGATGGTAGATAAGTCAGCCTGCTACGTAGTAAGGGCTGATTAAACTTGGACCTATGTATAGTGTATAGCTGAATTTACAGACAAAAGTCTGTCCTTTTTGAAGTTTAGACATTTTCTCGAATTTCTAGAAAAATACTGGGTGAATCCATCCTTCTGAAATTTTGGTCACATATACCCTATATTTTTAGTGAACATTTAGTTAGGAGTGCATTTAGGGGACTGACAAAAAAACTAAATGAGAAATTTTTTTTTTTTTATTGCAAAACAACACACACAAATACATGAATAAAAATAACATGCAAAATAAAGAAAATGGAACAAAAACAAAGCATACACTCTGCAGCTCTTAGGGACCCATTCGGTCCATCAAAGAGCTTAATGAAATTTTCTGTTATCAATAAGCACCAGTAATTATATATTATGTATAACACTGTAAATAAATTTCAGACTTTTTTTCCTTGTTTTAATTTAATTAAAAACTTGTCTCTTGAGCACTTATTTTATACTTTCGATGAATGCTCGAAATTTGAGATAAAATTTGCAAATGTAAAAATTTCTTCCTTGAGATGTTTATTAATTTTTACGTTGTGGATAATTTTTTTCTGAACTTGTTACAAATGGTTGGTCTCATGTAATTTATACTTTTTTGTATAAGGTATTATGTATTTTTGTATATTCTTTTATTTAACGTATAACATTAAATAAAAGAAACTATACCTATTTGAAGGTCTATTGTTATTTATAAGAAAAAAATTATGATTTTTTTACCATGAAAATTACCAATTTATACACATAGACTTGCCTCAGTTCAAGTATTGAAACTTCTGATTTAAGTAGGTTTGAATTATTAAATGTAAAAATTTTACATTTTATATGATTGCACATGTTATTTAAATTTTTGATGTTACTGGTAAGCACCTCCCCCACACTGTTATTGCATAAGTTACTCTTGATCGGGCGGATCCATACATGGAAGCCTGCCTTAAGGAATTCTAAACTCTTATGATGTTTTTCAATCTGTATAATACTATCATTTGTTTTCTAATTTTACTACAAACATTGTTTTTGTGACTATTCCACTTCAGATCGTTCTGTATAATAACTCCTAAATATGTATATTCTCTCACTCTTTCTATAAGATTGCAAGAACAACTTCGGGAGGAACATTCACAAGTGTGCAATTTTATTGATATTGGGTTTCAGGTTTTACATCTCTAGTTTTTAGACACATGAATTTTGTTTATTCAATGCCTGGGAGCAATTTGTTTTTTGTCAGCCACATGTAAATCAGTTTAAGATCATCTTCAAATTTAGTAATCCAATGGCAAATATTTTCATCTTTGACATACAAAACAGTATCATCCGCAAAAGACACAATCGTACCATGCAATTTTGCAATTTTAGACGGCATAAATCATTAATGTAGATTAGAAAAAGAGTGGGCCAGAGTACTGTTTCCTGAGGTATTACTTTTTTTATTTCTAGATAATAGCTATTTTCATTCATTATACTAACTCTGTGTTCGCCCATAGCAATACATTTCAGACCATTGTAAAGGCTCACCATGGATTCAAGTTTTCTCCTTTATTTAATAGTAGAGTTAAATCTACGTTATAAAGGGCTCTTTTCAAATCAATAAAAACTGATAGAGTAACTATTGTCGTTTAACCTTTGATTTAGGTATTCATTCACTTTTGCGATTGTCATTTTAGTGCTTTTTCCTGTTTGAAATACATATTGATTCTTGGCAAAGTAGTCTATGTGTTTTAAATAATTAATTTTATTTTTATACTTTTTCAACTAGTTTTGAAAAATAAGGAGTACTAACATTGATCCGTAGTTTGATAAAAGGTTTTTGTCCCCTTTTTAAAAAATCAGGTACAAATTAGGTACTTTAAGTTCTGGATAAAAAATTATTAATCAGGTACAATAACAGGTTATTATGATATTTGGCTATGATTTTGATCATTTTTACTGTTATGCCATCATATCCTGTCGCTTTATGTTCATTCAGTTCAGAGATTATTTTGTGTAGATCGTTATTTCCAGTGCTGGAAATCATCATTGAAGATATCGATGCATTACCTTCAAAGTTTAAAAAAAAAGCTCCTACATTGGACTGCTCAGTGCTCACTATCTAAATTTTGAAGTATAAAATCTGTATTAAAGGTTTCAGCCATTTGTTTACAATTTGCTTTATATGGCAAGGTAACTTTTTTTGTTATTTGTTATTGTTTGATTTATAAACTATCATTGTTTACGAAAATCATTACTACAATTTTTCCTGAAGTATTCATTTTTCACTATTTTAATCTTTTGCTTCAGAGCTTTGTCACAATTTTTATACGTATCTTCATAATCTTCAATGTGGGGGCATTCTTTATGTTTTTTGTATAGTTTTTCTTTAATATCAAATTTGTCTATTAAATGTTTATTTATCCAATTTTTATCATTTTTGAGCTTTATTTGTTTCTGTTTCTCATAGGTTTCTATTCAAAGTAATAATATCATGAAAACGTTTATATTTATTACATATATAATTTTCTTCACATATATTATTATAGTTTATATTTATGACAAATTTCTCGAATTCCTTGTAATTTTTTTTTTTTTTTCGAGGTATATTTATTTCAGTTTTTTCATAGATGTACCCTAGTTTTGCAAAGTGATCAGTTATTTTAGTATCAATACACAATAAATTTTTGATATGTATTCATTTTTGTGCTATAGTAAACATGATCTATACAAGTGCCACCACTTCCAGATTCTCTGGTGATCTGATTTATTAATGGGTTTAATCCATTTATATACACTTTATCTTTGTAGTAATTTATATCAGTGCTATCAGCTAGTGTATTTATATTACAGTCTCCAGTTAATACCATGAATTAAGTTAATCATAACTTTTTGATAATGAAAATCAACCCTGTATCAGAAAAAGCTGCAAATGACTTGTAACTTAAAAAAAATATATTGTACAAACTTTGTGCAATACTTCTGTACATTTATGTGAGAATAGTACAAATACTCATGAAAATATAAATGTTTTCTATGAAAATTCCAGTTTTCATAGCATGATTTTTGCTTATAACATGCAGAGTTTTCAACAAATTTTCTTGAAATTCACAGAAAACATGACACTATATGTGAGGCATAGGCTACTGCATAAAAATTTTAAAATGTGACAAATCCTTATTCGATGAGATATGAATATTTTCAGTAAACTATTATTAATTGTGCATGTGCAAGAAATGTAAATTTTGTTTTTATAATTTGATTGCCAAATATAGTGCAACTTATATAAAAATTCCAGTTGAATGTCGTGAAAATTCAGAAAGATATATGCGATATTGTGAGCTAAAATTTCGAAATAAACTAATAA